>NW_006286818.1:482095-486635 GCF_000327345.1 Myotis davidii
GTGTGCAGGCATGTGAGGGGGAGGGGTGTGCAGGCATGGGAGGGGGAGGGGTGTGCAGGCACATGTTGGGGGAGAATACATGTGGGGAGAGGCAGAAAGGATGCGTGGAGGAGGCCTCAGCCCTGCACTGACTCACCCGCTGGGACACACACTGGGTGGGGTGCAGGGGTGGGAGGGATGAGCTCAGTTCAGAGTAGCCACCCCACCCAATGAGAAAACAGCACCTGGACTTCAGGTGGAGGCCTGGCGAGGCAGCCACACCTGACCCCACCCCCACAGTCCTGGTGTGGACAGCGAGTCCTGCCCCCCGAACCCCCGACCCCGGTGCTGCCCTTTGGGCACAACTCTGTGAGATGCCAGCTCCCCACCTGGCCTCTCTCCTTGCTCCCCAGGCCTCTGGGCATTGAGCCCCGAGTTGCCCCTGCTCTGCCCCCCCATTCTGTGGACAACGGTGGGGAGGGCAGCTCCCCGCAGGCTGCGAGGAGGAGGGCAGTGATGGGGAGGGAGGGCAGAGCACCCCGCCGTGTCCCCTGACAGCTTACCTGTCACCACCCTTCTGTCCCTGTCTGAGAAGAGAGGAGCCCGGAGGGACCCTCTCGGCCCTGTGCATGGGGCTGGGCATCTGCCAGGGAGAAGCAGGTGCCCCCCAACCCCCGACCCCGTGCCCCAGCCCCGCCTGCCCGGGAACAGGAGGAGATGTGCCCTCTGGGCCAAGGAGGGTCAGAGACTCAGGAAGCGTGGCCCCCGGAGGGCTGCCCGCTGGAGTCTGGGGGCTCCGGGCAGTGGGCTGGTCAGTCAGGCTCCCAGGAGGGGCGGTCTCCAGGGCCCGGCAGAGGCAGTGGGCTCAGTGCAGAGGGCCTGGCGTGAAGGCCGAGGGCCCTGGAGAGAGGTGCGAGCACTGCAGGTGGGAGGGCCGGAGGGAGGACCAGCAGGGGCTGTAACCGGACAGGGCGGGCTCTGCAGAGGGAGGGCCCACAGAAGGACCTGAGCGTGCTTTCTTTTTTAAAAAAATATATTTTGTTGCTTTCAGAGAGGAAGGGAGAGAGAGAAACATCAATGATGAGAGAGAATCATGATCGGCTGCCTCCTGCACACCCCACCCTGGGGATCGAACCCACAACCCGGGCCTGTGCCCTGGCCGGGAATTGAACCCTGACCTCCTGGTTCATAGGCCGACTCAGCCACCGAGCCCCCCGGCCAGGCAGGAGTGTGGTTTTTCGTCTGTAAAGGGGTGTGTGTATCCCAGTCCGCCACCCTCTCCAGACTGGTGCCCGAGGCCACATCGGGGTGGGAGGCAGAGGACCCTCTCCCGGGGAAGCACCTGGCCATGTCCATGGGCACCCGCTCTTCAGCCTCTCCTGGCCCGGGGCCTCCGTCCAGCACCTCACAGTCCCCGTGGCCACCCGTCCTCACAGGAGCCCGGTGTCCCAGCCTCGGGGGTTGCAGCCACAGGGGACTGGCCCAGGGTGGCATGTTGGCCTCTCCAGCCCCTGGTGACCCTCAGTCTCGAGCAGGTGACCCAATGCATCCCTGTGTCCAGGGCTGGCCAGGCCACACCTGGTGCTCTTGGCATGGTTAGGAAAGTGTCCTGACTTGGGGCTTGGGGGTAAATGACATATCACTTTATTCCAGCCCCCAATGAGCTGTCATAGTGGCATCTGGGCCCTGGGACAGGCGCTGGGGGCCCTTCAGGTCAGAGGTACCGCCCTGAGTAAGCCACCCCACCTTCTGCGATGACAGCTCTTCCCCTTTGCTTCGCAGGGGGGGCCAGGACGTCATACCAGCCCGTGTCCCCCAGTCGCCTCTCCAAGGACATCAACCAAAAGAACTTCAATAATCTCTATGGCACCAAAGGTAGGGGCAGGACTAAGGGCAAGGTGGGCGGGGCTCAGGGCGAGGGGCTGGGCTCAGAGCAAGGTGGGCGGGGCTCAGGGCGAGGTGGGCAGTGTGCTGGGCTTCCAAATCCAAAGTGAAGGAGGATTGGGGAGGGGTTGTGAGCTCAGAGGTGGACCGGAGGGTCCTGCTGAGGTAAAGGGTGAGTGTGCCTGTGTGTTCAAGTGTGAGGCACTGTGACTCAGGCTGCAAGGAGCAGGGGCCTCCCTGGGAACCCTGAGTCCGGGGCCTTCTGCTTGGGGACAAGCAGGGGAACTGGGGCCTGTATGGGTGTGGGGACACCCCTCAGCGGGTTGGGGCACAGGGACCTTGCGAATCTGCCTGAAGCCAAACTCCTGTTGCTGTAAGTGGCAGGGTGGCACGGGGAGGAGTGGGCCCGCCCAGACGTCAGGGAGGTGCCCTGCCATGAGAGGGGAGGGTGGCATGCCCTTCGGCCCAGGAGAGACGAGATGGAACGGAGCCCTGGCCTCCCGGGGACAGCCAGGTGCCAAGCCTCTGCCCAGGTGCTGCGGTGGACCTCACGCCGAGGGCGGGCAGTGGGCTCGGGGGGCCCAGCTGGGAGGCCCGGTGCCTCCTGGGGCCCCTGGTGCGGCCCAGCCCCGTGCAGAGGGCGTGGGGGAGACTGAGCCAGCTCCCAGCCCCCGGCACAGAGCCAGGCTGTGAGGCCAGTCGGGGCCTCTTCAGAGAAAGCGAGTCCTGGAGATCTGGAGGCAAGGCCCCTGGACGGGCGGCACCCAGGCCTCACGTCCAGGACGGGCCCATTGCACCGTCACGCGCACAGCAGACTGAGGCCAAGCTCGGCCCGTCTGTCACAGCTGCCACCTCGGTCCGAAGGACTCGGGGCGGGGGGTGGGGTGAGAGAGAGAGAGAGAGAGAGAGAGAGAGAGAGAACAGATGAGTGAGGGAATGACGGGCCAGGCCATGGGCCTGAGAGCCTTGGGCGGACGTGCTGGCTGAGGTCCAGACTGAAGACTTCCTGGGCACCCTGTGGGTGGGGCTCACCGACCGCAGGTGGGCAGCCAGCCCCTCTGACTGCTGAGCCCCAGACCCCCTTCAGGCAACAGCGGGAAATCTCAGGACTGGGACCCTGCGTGCTGGGGGAGGGCCCGAGGAGGGGGCCTTTTCCAGAGGGGCTGAGAACGCCCACTGTCCAGCGTGTCCCCACCCCCTCCTTCTCTCCAGGCTGCAGGGACATGCTTGCAGACGGACATGTGTCACTGCCCCACCTGGTGAGCAGAGTGCCAGGGGCGTAGCAGCTGCTGTCTCTAAAATTTAGCCCGTGTTTGCATTTATTTGTTCATTTCATCTGTCAGCCATCCAAGGAGCCCCTTCTGAGACCAGGCTCTGTGCTGGGCACAGGTGCCATGCTGCCCTCAGAGCCCAGTGGGGAGACAGACAGCTGAACACACACCGACACTGGCAGGCAGGTGGTGAGGGTGGTGTGGCTGAGCTCACACAGACTGGGGAGGTGACATGGAAGCCGACACTGAAGACCAACACATGGATTTGCTGAGAGTGGGGTACTCCCCAAGCACCCCAGTGCAAAAAGCGAGGGCAAGAGGGAGCCTGCAGTGTATGAGGAACTCCGAGTGCAGCCGGTGGAGTGATGAGCGATGGAGAGGGCGGGAGGGGGAGCCAGGAGGTGGAGGCGGTGGTGAGAGGTGGGCAGCAGCCAGGGAAGCGGCAGGCCGTGGAGCGTGGGCTTTGCACCTTCACCGGAAAGCCGGACAGCCGGGGGCCTGTGGGGACAGCAGGGCGCAGCACTTCCCAGTTCAGAAGGACAGCTTTGACTGGCAGGAGGTGAGTGGGCCCAGCGTCCTCCTGGCTTGAGACACGGCGAGGACTGGACAAGCACAGGAATGGCCTCGTCCTGGCTCTGGCCCGGGCCGACCGCTGTGGCCTGACCCTTCCCTTTGCCGCCCAGGTAACTACACGTCGCGAGTCTGGGAGTACTCCTCCACCGTGCAGGGCCCCGAGGACCTGCCCCTGCCCAGCGTCCAAGGCAGCTCCTCCTTCTCTCTGAAAGGTGAGCTGTGTCCTGCTCCCGCCTCCCCTGCCACGGCAGCCCTGCACCTGCCCTGCTCCTCGCTCTCCAGGCCCTCGCCTCCCAGGGCCTGAGCCCCTCTCCCTCCCCACCGCCCAGGGCAGCTGGCCAGGCAGCGTTCTGGGGACTGTTTATCGCACTGTCCCCTGTGGGCACGGGTCGGGCGATGGGGTCCGGCCACATCCTCC
This sequence comes from Myotis davidii, assembly GCF_000327345.1. Lineage (NCBI taxonomy): Eukaryota > Metazoa > Chordata > Mammalia > Chiroptera > Vespertilionidae > Myotis > Myotis davidii. The sequence goes on from NW_006286818.1 coordinate 486,221, forward strand.
ACACCCCTCCTCCCCCATCCCAGGTGTGTGCGGGCTGAGCCCCACATCTCCCGACTGCAGAGCGCTGCCTTCCCCATGCTCACCGTGACCCCCACTGGGCGAGCTGAGTCCTGTGGCCAGGCGGCCCCTGGCACCGGTCTGCAAAGCCAGAGCCCTCGAGCTGCTCTGGGGAAAGTTGGCACGAGGACCTCCAGGGCCTCCACTTCTGATTCGCTCCCTGGGCTCCACAGGGCTGCATAGTCAGCCCTCTGGCCCCTGGAGGCAGGTCGCTTTGAGGGGAGGCTCACGCCAAACCCCTCACAGTGGGCCCAGGCCCTTGCGTCTCTGTGGAGATGTTCAGATTTGGTGAGCCCTGGTGCAGGGAGCCCGCCTGTGTCCGCACCGAGGATGCCTGGCCTGGAAGACAGGATGGCGG
>NW_006286818.1:486765-492282 GCF_000327345.1 Myotis davidii
CAGATATCCAGGCAGCGGCCTCTGAAGGCGGCTTCATCCTCCAGCCCCCTCTTCCAGGAGCGATCAGCCAGGTGAAGGGTCCCCGCCGGCAGGAGCTGGGGAACTGGGGTCCCTGTGGCCTGTGTGGCTTCTAACGGGTCCCTCCCTGCTCTGCGGTCAGGTCCAGTCACAGGCTGCCCGGCAGGTGCCAGGTGGGGTGTCCTGTTCCCCAGTGTCTCCTCACCTGCCCGCAGAGCCTCCGGGCGCCTGACCTCAGGGGAGCCCCCTCCCATGCACTGTGTCCTCCAGGAAACCTGGGACACCTGCGTTACCTCCACAGATCAGCTCACCAGCCCCTGGGAAGGCCCTGGAGGGAGGCAGGGCTGCGTGTGAGCAAGGAGGCCCCGCCCAGGACCAGCCCTGCCCGCAGCTGGCGCAGAGGCTCAGGAGGCAGAGAGCTTGGGCTGTGGAAGGCAGCCCCTGAGACGCCCGCGCTGCTAATGTCTCTCTCTCCCAGCAGGCCCTGGGCGGCCCCCCTACCACTTCCCCACCTTGGGACAGGCCACCACAGAGTTCCCCAAGCCGGTGGACACCAAAGAGCTGTTTAAAATTAGTCCCGGTACCTGTCCGTTCCCCGCCCCTCTCTCCCACCCGGGAGAGCGTGGGCGCCCACTGTCCCCCTGCTGCCCTACTCCTCCTGGGCCCGGCCCCCTCTCCCGGCTGGTGCGGGGTTTTCTTCCTGGTAATGGCTCCCGCTCAGGGTCAGCAGGACCCTCTCTTTGCAAGGCTGTCCCGCCCCAGGTGCAGGCGGAGCCCAGGGTGTCTGCTTCTCTCTGCCCTCGCCCAGTGCCCACCAAGGGAGGGCAGCTGCTAGCACCCTGCCGGTGCTGCCGGCGGCTTCTGGGTCTGACCAGCTTTTGTCCCTTCGCACAGGCCTGAGGGCTCTCAGTGGCCTTCGCCAGGGACAGACGTGATTTCTTTTTTAAAAATTTTTAATGTTTTGTGTGGTTTTTTATTGATTTTAGAGAGGAAGGGAGAAGGAGCGAGAGAAACATCAATGATCAGCTGCCTCCTGCACACCCCACAGTGGGGATTGAGCCCGCAACCCGGGCCTGTGCCCTGACCGGGAATTAAACTGTGACCTCCTGGTTCATAGGTCACTGCTCAACCCCTGAGCCCCACTGGCCAGGCTTTCTTTCTTTTTTAATTGTTTGACCTCATGAATCCCACACTATAAACATCACGCGAAGTTATGTTTATTGATTTTTAGAGAGAAGGGGAGAGAGAGCGAGAAAGAGAAACATCAATGTGAGAGAAACCTTAATCAGTTGCCTCCCACACATGCCCTGATCAGGGGTAGAACCTGCAACCTAGGTATGTGCCCCAACGAGGAATCGAACCCACAACCCTTTGGTGCCCGGGATGAGGCTCACCTGCTGAGCCCCCGGCCAGGCAGGGCCTGCTGACTTCCTGAGTCCCTTTGCTTCCAGGCCTCAGCTTGGTCTTTCCCTGGCCCTGCTCCTGCCTTCCCAGTCCTGGGGCTACAGCTCTCCCAGACCTCCCTGGGGGCCCCAGGACCCCTGCTCCAGGCCCCGGGGCCTGCGGTCTCATCCCCGGACCACAGCCACAGGGCTCTGCTGCCCCTCCCGGGATCCCGTCCTCCTGCTCTGACGCAGGAGGGGCAGCAGAGCCCGAGGGCGGGGCTGGTGTCCAGCAAACCTGGGTTCACACAGGGCGACTGCCGGGCTCACAGAGATAGGGCGGGCTCGGGGAGGCCCAGCCCGGAGCCCAGTGGGCCAATCAGTGAGGGCACATCCGTCTCCGTGCTGCCCGGGCTGGGGGCCTCCTCTGGAGTCTGGCAGGCTGTGCTATGAAGAGGCTTTCCTGGGCTCTGGGAGGGGGTGAGGCTTCAGGACGGGGGTGGAGGTGATGGGGGGAGGGGGAGAAAATTCCCACAGAGTGGGGTGACCCTGACCTGGATCGGGGGGACACTCCTCTGCTGCCTGGCCCAGCCCACCTCGCCTGCTCCTTCTCTTTCGCCTTGGGCCCCCTCCCTTTGGCCAGCCTCCCAGGTTTCCCCAGCGGGACCCCGGGGTGCACACCTCCGCAGGTGGCTCTCCTTGGTAACGGGCTGGGTGGAGCTTGGCGGTCTCTCTGGAGATGGGTCCGTGCCCTGGGGCTCCCAGCGTGCAGGGCCTCCTCTGACCACAGCCGCTGTCTTCCCAGGCTACCCCTCCCTCATGCGGAGCCAGAGCCCCAAGGTCCAGCCCCAGACTTGGAAATCTGGCAAACAGACTTTGCTGGTGAGTGAGGAGCCCTGCGGAGAGCCGTCCGGACCAGGCATGGCCAGATGGGGCGCTAAATGGGGCTCCCCAGTGACAGCTCGTCACTTGCCCGGGGCCTGTGGGGGGACGGTGGCATCTCCGGGCCGTGGGCGGGAGGAGGCAGCAGTGGCTGAGGACCTGCACACAGCAAAGGGCAGTAGGAGCCCAGGGCTCACAGGCAGGAGCGTAAGTCATCATGGACTTGCTGAGCCTCAGTTTTCTCATCTGTAAAACGGGCAGCCTTGGCTGTTATTTGGCAGATGGCTGCTGGGCACCCGTGCTTGCTGAATGGCAGCTTTGCTGCCAGCTCTGGGAGTGTGACATGCTCAGCCTGGGATGGGCATCCTGGCAAGGCAGTGGGAGAGCTGAGGCAGCGTCTGCAAACTTAGGAACAGATGTGTTTAGGTTTCGGTAGCAGACATGCCGGGCCCTGTGCAGACCTCAGCGATCAGACCCTCAAACGCTGTGCACGTCTCCACAGGCTTCTCCATGGAGGCCAGGCTAGCCCTGGAGGGGTCAGCCCGCTGCCCTGGAGGTGGGCGCACCTGCTGAGGACAGCTGCGTCTGCTGCTTTGCACAGGGGGTCAGAGCACAGGGCTGCGGACCTGGGCCACAGGAGCGAAGAGGCTGGTTAGTTGGGAGGCTCTGAACTTTCTGGCCATTGGAGCTGAGTGACAGTGTATGTGACGTAGAGCTGGGCCCAGGCCACTGCAGCAGTAGGTGCCCAAAGCAAGTGAGGGGAAGGCAAAGGCCCTGTTCCTGGGCTCAGCCCCCGTCCCCCTCCCCGTCCCCCATGTCCCAGAGCCGCATCTCAGTGGAGAGGGCTCATGGCACCTCCAGATGCCGTGCTGGGCTGGGCCCTGGTGCCCGCAGCCACTCCTAGAGCTGGGAGAAGAGGCAGGTGGTTCTACACCCAGGGAGGGGGCTGAGTGGCCTGGGGGCTGGCCCCAGGCCTCTCACCACCTTGCCATGTGACCTCATGGGAGCCATTCTTCCTTGGTGCCTTAGTCTCCCCATCTGTAACATGAGTCAGATGGCTGGGATGATGTCATAGCTCTTCCAACCCTCACAGCCTGTGACTGTGACCCAGAGAGGGAACGGAGGTGGGGGGGAGCACACCCTGCCGGGTGCCTGGGCTGTGTCTCCACCACCCCCGCTCAGGGCTACAGAGACAGCGCTGTTCACTGACCGCGGCCCATCTTACTGACCCGCCTCCCTGAACGGCGCAGCCACGGCCAGGCCATTCCCTTTGCTGTATTGAAGGCTTGGGGTGCAGTGGGCACCTGGGGGTCCAGAGACCTGTCCAGACGCTGCGGCTCAGCGGCGGTGTGCCTTGCCTGTCATTCCCTCCCTGGCCTCCATCTCTCCCCTTGCTTATAGATGGGGTCCCCGAGGCATGAGCTGGGGCCTCAGCCCGCATTCCCCAGGCCCCAGGCCTGCTGGGGACCGGGCGCAGCAAGGAGCCCGAGGAAACACAGGGTCTAAGCTGGCAAGGCCAAGGACAGGGCTGGGGCACCTGGTGTCTCCTGGGTCAGGGTCAGGGTCAGGGTCCCCGTGCTTGCCACGGCCTAGGAAGTGAGGGGAGCGCTGGTGATGTGAACTCACTGCTGGGTGTCACACACAGACCCGGCAGGAGAGGGTCGTTGGCTCTGTCCTGAGAGGTGCTTCCTGAGTCCTGAGGAGGAGCCAGGATGGAAGAGGAGGGGCTGAGACGGGCGTGGTCCCTGCTGGGCGGGGCGGGTGCAGGCCTCTCTCTACCGCCTCTGTCAAGAGATTCAGGCAAAGCCCTCGAGACCCGGGAGTGGTTTGGAGAAATGGGTGGGGCCGGTGGGTGCTCAGACCGGCCTGCTGGGCCTGGCCTCCCGGTTCCTCTACTTACCCGCTGTGACCGGGCAAAGCGCTCAGCCCCGCAGCGCCTCGGTTCGTTCACCTGGAGGGTGGGCGTGAGAGCAGTAGCCCAGGTAACGGGTGAGTGTGAGCAGCGCCTGTGGCCCTGCAGAGCGAGAGCTGCAATGGCTGGGAGGCCCTGGGCCATGGCGGGAATTGGACGAGGGGCTGAGGTTCAAGCTCACCAACCAATGGAGGGAAATAAACTCTAATTAGGATTTGAACCTGGAAACTGACATGGGCGCCCGATCCTGATCACAGCATAGATCGAGCTTGCAGGTTAGGCCGCAGCCCGTAGGATTGTTGGGGTTCAGACCACTGCTGCTTCCCGGGGGTTAGGGTGGGGTGGGTCTGGCTAATGGGATCCCCGCCATGCGCACCCCTACCTACTCTTGTTCCCGCAGTCTCACCACCGGCCATTCTACGTCAACAAAGGCAACGGGATTGGCTCCAACGAGGCCCCGTGAGCTCCAGAGGGAACGAGGCACCCCCCTCCCGCTGACCCTGCTGCTCTTGCTACTGTCGCGGCTGCAGGAAGGCCGGTGCTGTGCCTGCCGTCCCCAGCCCTCTCCCCGCCCCCAGGGCCATCCTGCCACCCCCTCTTCCCCTTGGCCACACTCCACCCAGGCCGCTCTCCCACTTCCGGTTTCTAATGGTCACGGTCTTCGTTCTGCTCAGAAGCCAAGCATCACAGGGGTGGGAGACAAGTGGGCTTCTCTCCCCAACCCCCACCTTTCTCTTCAGTGGGACTAGCGATGGCTGCCACATGGGACCAGCCTGCCTCCCATTAGGCCCTGCTGCCCGCAGGATGGGCCCTGCTCTCCAAGCCCTGGCCCCACGCTGAGCAGTGGGTGCCTGGCTCAGCCCTCACTTCCCACCCACGGGCCCATCCAGGAGAGGCTGTTGCTGTGCCCTGCCCTGGCCCTCCCTGTCCAGGCCCAGTCTGGCAGACCTTCAGCCCGTGGCCATGACAGAGGGAGGCTTCTCGGGGTCTTGGCATCGTCCCTGGGCTCCCACACCCACGCTGGGTCTGCAGGCCCGCAGGGCGGCTCTCCTAGCTGGCGGGACTTGAGCCAGAACATTCTCTCTCTGAGATGAGCAGTTCCCTGACAAAGGGGTCAGGGCCCAGCTGCCCTGCAGAGCACCATTGACCTGCAGAGCCCGTTAGTTCTGTAATTTTGAATTCCCTGGCGATGGGCAGTCAGCACCAGGCGGGTGGGGGGTGGGGAGAGTGTGCTGGGCGGGAAGGCCAAGCTATTCAATGAGGTGCCTCTACACTGCCTACTGCCTGCAGACCCCCCTACTCCCCAACCCCCCATCCCCCCAA
>NW_006286818.1:492480-493871 GCF_000327345.1 Myotis davidii
AGTCTCCCTCTCCACCGATGCCTCCCCAACGCATGCTGCCATGGCTAGGGGTCTGGAGAGGAGACCAAACCGGGTACAACAAGTGGGGTCATTCTTCTCACAGCCCCTCCCTCCTCCGGGGGAGGCTGGGCCCTGGCAGGAGGGGGAGGGGCAGACATTCAGCTCAGGCCGCCACTCAAGCCACTCAATAAACCGCTGATCGCTACTCCTCTTGTGTTGAACAAGCGCATCCCTGGGTGGAGAGGAAGACAAGAGATGCACTGAGGTGCTTCAGAGAGGAGAGGGACCCGGCAGGGCTGGGTGCTTTGCCCTTCGGGCCTCCCCTGGGCCGCGGGGGTGGGTTGTGGCTCCGTGAGTGTGAGGAGGGAGGCCCTGAGGAGGGCTCGGCACCCAGCAGCCCATCTCCATGGGCCGCCCTGCAGGCCTGTGGCCCTGAGTGTGGTGAGAGGCTGCACTGCTGGCCTCCAGGGACTCCTTGATTCTCAGAGACAGGCCCTGGCCACCACACCTTGGGTCCCTCCCTGAGCCCTTCAGCCCCAGAGGAGGGGAGTGGACAGAGACCCAGGTCTGTCTGAGTTCCCTGGGCTGACGGCCATGGGGCAGCCGGTCCCTGCCTGTCCCAGGCCTGGGCCTCACCAGGAGGGTGGAGGCCGGGAGGTGAGAAGACAAAACAGCCATGTTGACGGGACCCCCCCCAAGCACCAGTCCCCCGTCAATCCCTACCGACTCCATCCATGCTGGAATTGTGGCGATAAAGCAATCAGGGGAGGGGAGGCGGGGCGAGGGGCGTCTCCCCCCAATCGGGAGGCACAGAGAAGCAAACCCACTTCTATCCTCCTTCCTCAGGCCCAGCAAGTCCTGTCCACGCCGACCTGTGCCATGGCCTCCCCTGGAGGGGGGTGGGGAGCTGCCCTCCTGGCTGGTCACTTGAGCTGTGAGCTGGGCAGGCTGCCTGCCCTCTCTGGCTTGTCCTTCCCCATGCACAACACGAGGCACTTACACTGGGTCATTACAAGGCCCCTCCCAGCTCGAATGGAAGGGACTGGAAAACTGAGTGTGGTCCCAGGCTGGGGCACCCTGATCAGGATGGGGTGACGGCCAGATGGATGGGACTCCCACATCCCCAGGGTCCCACTGCGCAACCCACCAGTCAAGGACTCGGGCCCTATCCAGCTCTGCTGTGGGGCTGGGCTGACCAGCAGACCCTGAGCGGCGGATGAGTGATGACTCTGACACATGTTTCTGTGAAAGAGAGGGCTAAGGGGCTGCCTGGCTAAAGGAACCAGACAGCCCCATTCGCCTGCCTCCGTGGGCTTTTATTGTAGCAACAGCTTGAACTAAAATTAGCTATTAGATACTATCAGCAGGGTGAGCATCCTTGAGAAGACACA
>NW_006286818.1:495603-498427 GCF_000327345.1 Myotis davidii
GCGCAGAGCCTGAGACTTCCACCCGATTGAAAACGACAACCCCGCCCTCAGCTACCAGCCTGCTCCGCGCGCCCCTCCGCACCTTTGTATTTTCCTCACTGCGCCTCCTCTTAGTCTCGGTATGCTTTTCTCTTTCCTTCTAGTTGTAGAATTTCCCCTCAGCCAGCCTTCCTGTGGTTCTGGGTGATGTCCATTCCATCTTTTAGTTGTATTTTTGAAGTGGTTGTGCAAGGCAGCAATCTCCGGTGTTTACCTATGCCACCAGCTTGGTTTCCCTCTGCAGTGTTTTTTAAGCAAGGACACTTTGAAGTCTAAATATAAAGATTCTATTAAAACACTGGAGTTGGGGGGGTGGGGAGGAAGGTTCATACTTGATTGGAAAAGTCAAGGCAGGGGTTGCTGCCTTCAGCAAAGTTCCCCTCGAGGCCCGCAACCTTTCAGAGATTCCTCCTGACAGACCTTCCAACCAAGTCCTGTGATGCCCCACACGCTGGACCCGGGTCTTCCAGGCCCGCCCACCACAAGACACCTGTGCGTATGGGGCTACTGGGTCCTCTTCTTAGAATAGTGCAGGGGTGTGGGCAGGGCTTCTCGCCTCCACTTGGGGAAAGATGGTGGGAGTGGTGGGTGAAGCATACAAAAGGGGACGTGGGGAGATGCCCCACAAGGGGCATCAGGGCATCTCGTCCTGTGGGCTTTGGAGCAGGGAGCAGCACTTGGGACTGATGACCTGAGTCAGAGCACAAGGGGGCGACTCACCAGCGCGACCTTGGGCTCACCAGCGTGACCTTGGGCTCACCAGCGTGACCTTGGGCTCACCAGCGCGACCTTGGGCTCACCAGCGTGACCTTGGGCTCACCAGTGCGACCTTGGGCTCACCAGCGCGACCTTGGGCAGCGGCTCAGCCTGCAGGAGGGTAACGGCCTCTGAAAGGATCTTGGAAGAGATCACACAGTGTGTGAAGCCCCAGCACGACAATATTGTTAGGGCTGTTGAGTCATCATCAGCAACAATGACAACACCCCTCCCCCCGCTGGAGCCAAGCTTGATTTTTAACCTTCTGCACTTGGACAGGAGATGTAACCAGACAAACATTGGGTCTGTGCCCGTCACCACCTGAGCCAAGTCGGCAGAGACGGTGAATCCTGTGAGCGTGTGTTCCAATCCTGCCGGCAGCGTGGAGAGCAGCAGGTCACCCACAGAAAGCTGCCCCCCACCCCCCAGCTGCTATATTGGGTAGAAGGACAGAGATTACAGGGGAAGGAGGCAGAGGGTGTGCCAGATGGGCCGTTCACAGGCAATGCGGCTGGATATGCAAAGGCCTGCAGGTAAGCAAAGGCCTGCGGGCAAGCAAAGGCCTGCGGGCAAGCAAAGGCCCGTGGGGGTGCTGGGGTCTTCAAAGGGCTGGCAGGTCTGGTTTTTGGCTCTGGCTTCTACAACGAGATTGTCAATCTTTCATGATCACAGGCAGCTCCTGGTGGGGGATGGGCCGCATTCCCAGGTGAGCCCCGGTCCCGCTGCAGCTCCCAGCAGGTGAGCATGCGCCTCTGCAACCAGAACAGCAATCTCGGCCACAGAGCAGGACTCGCCTTCCTCACAGTCACAGCTGGCCTCGCGTTCAGAGGGACCCAGTCGGGGCAGCTGGGTAGTCTCCCATCGGTTTTTTGTGGGTTTTTTTTCCCATCCAGGGAACCCGCCAAAGGCTCTCTGCAGTTCAGGGATGTGGCCAGAAGGTGGCAGAATTTTACTGCCGTGAATGGGCACTAAGCCTCCCTCCCCAGTCAGGCCTGGCCACACCCCCTTCACAAGGGGCGGCCCTTCCCTCTTTCTGCATGAACTACAGGGGCCTTATCCGAGGCTGTGGAATGTGACCACAGGATGACAGGCCCCCAGCTGAGTAGGGACAAGGGGCTAGCTGCTCACCCCAACCCAGCACGGGAGCTGCCAGGTCCCCTCCATGTGGGCGCTGAGCCCTCGCTGTGGATGGGAGGCTGGGCCTGCAGGAGAAGTTGGGTGGGCTCGGTAGGCTCCGTCCTGCAGCCTCTGACGTGGGAGGGATGGGGTTATGGACAAGGCAGACCACCAGGTAGGGGTGGGGTGGACAGGCCGTCCGCAGAATCAGGTGCCTGAGGGCTGCAGCCTGCAGAGCCCCGACTTCTATCATCCTCCTCCTCCCACCCGCAGAGCAAAGGCATCTACTTGCCCTCTGATTGACAACGCAAAGCTCTGACGGGGCCCGGGAAAAACTGCCCAGAGGGGGCGGGCAGAGGTGTGGGCCCAGCGCCGCCCCCCCTCATTCCCCACTGAACCCTCTCTGGGGGAAGAGGCGCTGCCGGGCTTCCTCCTGGCGGGTGTGGGGCAGAGGGAAGGCTGAGCCCTCAGATCCTCCAGCCAGGAAGGCGCGTCCTGTTGGGGGATCGGGGTTCTGACGACAGGTCTGCAGGCTGCAGCGCCGTGGCCCTGTCGCCTCTGTACCCCCAGGCGAGGCTGTGACCCCACCAATGTGACCTGGGGCCGAGCCCAGGTGAAGGCAGCACAGGTCTGAAGGGAGCCGTCTGGCCTCAGGCTTCCGGTCAGCAGCCTGGGTGGTGATTCCCCCTCACTGGGCTGCCCAGGGCAGAGGTCGATGCTGGCGAAAAGCGTCTGGTAAGAGTTTAAAGAATGGGTAGGAATCGAGCTGAGTAGATGGTCAGGTATGACTGTGCCCATTTCACAGGTAAAGAAACAGAGAGGTCGTGTGTCTTGGTGACCCACTGAAGGATGTGTTGCTCAGAGAAGGTGGAGCGGATGCTGCCTCCAGGACATCCTCCTCGTCCCGCCCCCT
>NW_006286818.1:498599-499997 GCF_000327345.1 Myotis davidii
GCGGAGCTGCCTCAGGGCCACGCAGACCCGCCCGCCCTCATGAGGGTGAGCTCCGACCCAGATCCCAAGTCCTCTGGGAGGGAGACCCCCGGGAGGGAGCCCTGGGCCAGGAGTCGAGGCAGGCCTCAGAGAGGCTCTCTCTCTTTTTAATGTTCTAGAAGCGTTATTTATTTATTTTCCTGTTTTGTGGGGTTGTTTGGTTTTTCAATTAAATTGGGGTGGCGTTGGTTCACATGAACATACAGGTTTCGGGTGTGGGTTTCTGTGTGGCAGGATCTGTGTATTGCACCACGTGCCCACCTCCCAGAGTCAGATCCCCTCCTGTCACCTCACAGTAGGCCCCCTTCTCCGCATCCCCTCCGGCCCCACCACATGCTGTTAGTGTCCGCGCTGTCCCTTTTGTACCCACACACGAGTGAGGTCATAGGGTCTCCGCGGGTTCTGCTGCCCCAACATGGAGGGTACGGGGCAAGATGGAGGGCGCAGTCCTCGCCCTTTTTAGTTAAATTCTCAGTGGCTTCGCAAGCTTGTGGATCAACACAGTATTATTTAAAACTAAATTATATAAACTTACAATTAAATCAGTTCTATTTAACACAAAGGGAATAAATTCTCAAAACTCATTACTTCTGAATTATTTTACTACTAGTGACCTGGTGTATGAAATTTGTGCACATTAAAAGGGAATTAATTAGAGGAAATATTTTTAATATTGCTATTTGCCCTTTCTCTTTAATAAAAGTGTCAGAGATGAAAGAAAATTAGTAAAATGTATATGAAAATCTTCCTCCTGTCAGAGTCTGGGGCACGCCATAGGAACCAGAGTCAAGTCCCCGCCCACCCACGTGCGCCTCAAAATCATGCAAGACCCAGACCCGGCCGGCCCCACCCCTGACAAGCCCCACTAGGTGGGAGGCATGGCCTGAGGTCCCCATCAAGCCCCGCTGGGCGGGGTGTGTGGCCAAGGTCCCCCATTGCTAGAAATAAGGTGAGCCCCCAAGTCAGGGATCCTGGTGGAACACAAGTCGTAGTTGGAGCCAGGCAGCAGGCAGACAGCTTTGCTTCTATGCAGAAGAGTGTGCACGTGGTCTGGGAGTGCGCACACCGAGCAGGCGGTCTGTTTGGCTTTATAACCCCTGACGTGTGACCTGTCCCTTGCTCTGCTGGGGTCCAGCCCCAGCAGGTCCAGGGGTCCCCAAAGGTGTGGACAGTCGGTGAAGAAGGAATGACACAGAGGCAGCCTTCAGGTGATCAACAGACTTGCCAGGATCTCTAGCCACAATCTCCAGCCAAGTGCTGTGTCCATGTTCTCTTGCTAGGTTCTCCAGCCAGGTTCTCCAGGTTCTCCAGCCAGGTTCTGTAGCCATGTTCTCTCGCTAGGTTCTCCAGCCAGGTTCA
>NW_006286818.1:500048-508206 GCF_000327345.1 Myotis davidii
CGTAGTTAAAGTGATTAATTACCCGCCTGGCACTTAGTTAAGAGGTTTTATTCCCTCCCTAACTTCAGGGGAAAATCCCTACCTGGGGAAACAACCTTTTTCGGAGAGGTGACCTTGGTTAAAACACAGCGCCACGAAGGTGAGCAAACATATTAAGAACAGTATGCCATATATGCCAGGTCCCTTGAGACAGCAAGGATGGACCGGCTCCTGGCATTGCTTCTGATTGGCGCTCAGGCACACAGTCTTTCTCGATTGGCTAATTCAAAGGGAGGGGTTGGCCTTTGCTGTTTCAAAATGGTGGCCCCCAGGGGAGCTGCAAGCCATTCGGCCAACATGGCAGCTGCCAAGTGACACAGCCTAAATGGTGGCTGTCTACACTGTTCTTTGACAGAAGAGATGACTGGCTCATGCTCACACCATCAAGCTCCACATGGCGGGAGCGCGGCCTCAGGTCCTCCGGCCCAGGGATGGGGCAGGGGTGCGGCCGGAGGTCCCTGCTGATTGCTCGTTAAGGCTCATTTTGGGAACTCCGCCTCCACTGTGGGCACAGCCATCTTGACTGTTAGGGTGTGATGGTCAATTTGCAAATTCCCTCTTTATTAGATAAGATTATCCATGCTCTTGAGGCAATTTCTGTCAATGGTGTCTGTATGTTGGACATGCTACCTGGGGGCTCACTGCTAAGCATCTTCCCAAACTAGCTCAGTAATGCCACCCGCAAGTGAGTAGGTGGGAGGATTCACAGCATGAAAACTAGCAAATGCTGGAAGTCAGGACTTTATTTATAGTTTTATTTATTTAGACTTAAAATAGTGATGGAGAACATCTTAATAATGCAGATTAAACCTATAGGTGTGTTTTATGTGTAGTTATTACATTTTACATAGCACAGCAAATGGAGGGAATGCTCTTGCAGTCATTGAAAATGATTATCTGATGCAGCAAAGAAGTCGCTCATGTCATGGATGGACAAAGAAGTTTCAACAAACATCTTTGTTGTTTTGCATTCTTTGACCCATTAATATAGATGCAAATATTAACAATATTCATGTGGGAACTACACTCACTTGTCAATTGCAACCATAGGTTGGCAACAGTCATAAAAGTTCTGCAAAACCCATCAGAATTGCCCGGCTGGCGTGGCTCAGTGGTTGAGCATTGACCTATGAACCAGGAGGTCACAGTTCAATTCAAGGTCAGAGCTCATGCCTGGGTTGCGGGTTTGATCCCCAGTAGGGGGCATGCAGGAGGCAGCTGATCAATGATTCTCTCTCATCATGGATGTTTCTCTCTCTCTCCCTCTCCTTTCCTCTCTGAAATCAATAAAAATATATTTTAAAAATCAACAAAGTCATTCTGTCAGAACCAATTAGCTACACAGAATCCTATATAATAAAAACATAATATGCAAATGGACAGAATGGCAGAATGAGCCGTGGGTGGGGAGCAGAGCCAGTGAGCAGGTGGCACCAGGCCAGCCGAGGCGCATGCCAGCAGGCAGAGGGAAGGGACAGCAAAGGTGTGGGAAGGGACGGTGGCAACCAGCAGTGGGCGATGGGGGCTGGCGCCATCCCCTGATTGCCCGCCCAGTCACTTCCCACAGAGGGAGGCCAGAGCAGGCTTAAGCCATCAGTTGGACATCCCCTGAGGGCTCCTGGACTGTGGGAGGGCACAGGCCAGGCTGAGGGACCCCCCCCCCCCCAGTGCATGAATTTTCATGCACTGGGCCTCTAGTCTATATATACAAAAGCCTAAGCAACTGGCCGATTGGCCAGTAGCTATGACATGCACTGACCACCAGGGGGCAAATGGTCAACACAGAAGCTGCCGAGCTGCAGTGACTTGGCAGCTGCAGTGACTTGGTATCACCAAGAACCAGAGAGGAGGGAGCCCGATTCTGGGGTGCCGTTACCTGAGAACCACCCTCTTGCAATCTGGGGCCCCTGGGGACATATTGGAGAGCCAGTTTCACCCAATCCTCACAGTCCAAGCTGAAGGACCCCACTGGTGCAGGAATTTATGTACTGGACCTCTAGTTTATAATAAAGGATATTGTGTATTTTATTATTATTTACAAAATACATGCAAAATAGCCTTTATATCAGTAAATTACACACACATTTTCCCAGTTGTTAAGCCTTTACCAGCACATCCTTCCTGAACTTATGGGGGAGACACTCCTCCCTACCATCTGCCCCCACGCCAGCTCTAGGGTGCATATGATGTCATCACCTTTAATGGCAGCTCTGGACGGGGAAATGTATTGGCCTTCCCCCTCCTCCTCAGCCCTCCACATAGACTGTCCCCAGTCATGACCCAGCACCGCTCCAGGGGTCCCAGGGGAGGGGGGTCCTCAGGGCACGTCCCTGGGCAGAGAGAAGAAGCGCACTATGGGGGGCCTTTTCCCCTGCTGCTCACTCCACCTGGCATCCGACCGGCTCGCCGGGCTCCTGTCCCTGGCCTCTTGGCAATCTCTTCTCAATAGAGAGCCAATGAAATCCTCTTTATTCATGTATTTACTTATTTACTTTTTTGTTAATCCACATTCAAGGACATTTTCATTGATTTTTAGAGAGAGTGAAAGACAGAGAGAAACATCGATGTGAGAGAAACACCACAATTGGTTGCCTCCTGTTCACGCCCCAACCAGAGGAGAAGCCTGCAACCAAGGAATATGCCCTTGACCAGAACCGAACCCAGGACCCTTGGGTCCGCAGGCCGATGCTCTACCCACTGAGCCAAGCCGGCCAGGGCCAAAGAAATCCTTTTTAAACCTACCTCAGATGGCGCCCTCCTCTGCTGGGAGGTCCTGCCTAGCTTGCTTTTCATGTCTCGCCTCCTGCTGCCGCCTCCTTCCCACTCCCGCTCCCGTGCCAGCACCTGCCCCTCTGCAGCCGCTGCTCACCGGGCAGCTCTCCCCGGGGTCTGTGCGCTGGCTGCTCTGCCTGGCATCTCTTCCTCCAGCATCTAGCACTCCCTCCTGCACTTCCTTCACCTCCTGCTCGCCCTCCTGCTGAGGCATTGCTAGTTTCCCTTTCAGCGCGTCACTACGCCCACCCTGATGCACTCCACCTTCCGGACCCGGACCCATTTCTTATTTTCCAGAGTATTCCTCACCTTCAATACACTAATGTCCTTATGACACTCGCCATGGCAATGGTGAGTCAGGAGGCCGGGACCTTCTATTCACTGCTCGCTCTACCTGTATTGTCAGAACGCGCCTCTGCCGCACGTGTCCATAGAGGCTGCGCAGCAAAGCTTTCTGCCCGGCCGCAGGGCTCAGGGGCTGAGTGTCAGCCCAGGAACCAGGAGGTCAGGTGTCGATCCCCGGTCAGGGCACAGGCCCGGGTTGTGGGCTCCATCCCCAGTGAGGGGCGTGCAGGAGGCAGTGGGGTTCCATGATTCCCTCTGATCATTGATGTTTCTCCCTCCCTCTCCCTTCCTCTCTGAAATCAATAAAAATATAGAGGGAAAAAAAAGAAGAAAGAAAGAAAGAAAGAAAGAAAGAAAGAAAGAAAGAGAGAAAGAGAGAAAGGAAGAAAGAGAAAAGAAGTGCTTTGTGAGAGAAAAGGGACCTTCTGAGGAGGCGTCTGCGAGGAGCAGAAGACACAGCGTCTGTGGAGCCGCGTCGGGAGGTCGCCCGCCACCGCTCAGCCTGGCTGCCACCGTCCTCCCCAGCCAGAGCCTGTCAGGGGCCCTGGGTTAGTCAGGCTTCTCCAGGGACACAGAGCCAATGGGTATGAGCAGGCAAATAGTCGTAGAAAGTGGGCGATTCTAAGAACTGGCTCCGGCGCTTATGGCGGCTACCCCGCCCGAGGGCAGCAGTGCGGGGGAGCCTGCGCTCAGTCCCCGTCAGAGGCAGGAGACTCGCTGCCCACCTGCCCGGCCGGCAGTGCTGTTTGCTCTTCCTCGGCCTTTAATGCTCTTTCGCTCCTCGCTCCTCGGTGTGTGGATGGGCCCACGCACACTGGGAGGCCACCTGCTTCCCCAGCGCCTGGTTCAGGTTCACTCACCAGCGGCTCCCTCCCGACGTGCCTGGAACCTGTGGCCAGTCAGGTCGACACGACACGTGCAATTAGTCACCACAGGCCGTCTACCTGTCCCCACCCTCACGGAGCAGGCGGGCAGCAGTGTAGCCAGACAGCCAGGGTCCAGCTGCCTGTCACCACCTGAGCCAATTCGCCAGAGGCGGTGAATCCTGTGAGCGTGTGTTCCAATCCTGCCGGCAGCGTGGAGAGCAGCAGGTCACCCAGAGACATCTGCCTCCCGTCCCATAAGCCGCTGCTGCATGGGTAGAAGGACAGAGATTACAGGGGAAGGAGGGAGAGGGTGTGCCAAATGGGCCGTTTATATCGGTAAATTACACACACATTTCCCCAGAAGGGTTAGTGATATGCAAAGGGCTGTGGGTTCTGGTTCCTGCCACAAGGTTGTTAATCTCTCCGTGATAATCTGCATCTCCACGTGCAG
Source organism: Myotis davidii (assembly GCF_000327345.1). Lineage (NCBI taxonomy): Eukaryota > Metazoa > Chordata > Mammalia > Chiroptera > Vespertilionidae > Myotis > Myotis davidii. The sequence goes on from NW_006286818.1 coordinate 504,522, forward strand.
CTCCCACCAGGTGAGCATGCACCTCCTGTAATCCGAACGAGAAAATCCCGGTCACCGAGCAGCAGTCATACTCCTTACTTTCATAGCTGGTCCCCACATGCCAGCTGCCCCTGTCAGGACTGGTCCATTCCCTCCTTCTCACCCAGTGGCATTACTGAGCGCCTGCTCTGGGCTCCTATTGGGCTGCCGCGGACGTGGGCCCGGGGCAGGCAGGATGGGCTGGCTCTCCTGTCAGGGAGCCTGCAGTCCAGTGGGAGACACCTGCGTACTGGTGAGCGAGTGCAGAGGGCGACTTGGGAAAGCACATACGGGCACAGCCGAGCACGCGGCTCAGACAGGCGCCTGTGCACAGGGCGCGTCACTGTTATTATTAATACCCGCCCGGAAATGGAAGCGGGGAAAACACTTTCCTTTTTTTAGTGAAGTGAGGCCCGGAAGAGGTTCTACACAGCACCACAGCCTTTAGCTGGCGAGGCATCAATTCAGCCAAGTCCACACAGTCTCTAACAAGTGGCTGAGCCAGCTGGCTGCTCTAACAGGGCGAAGCCATTTATTGTCTGGCAGGTGACCTCACCCAAGACTGGTCGCGATTGGCCCGAGGCCCCAGGTGCTTTCTCTTTCACAATGAACCTTTGGCCTGCTTTCATCTTCATTTTATGACCGTTAAAATCATGTGACGGAGCAGTGAAAACACACACACGTGCGCACACGCACATGCACACACGCATGCACATGTGCGCGCACGCACGCACTCACAAGCACACAGCACACACGCATGCATACACGCACTCACATGCAGAAGCCAAGCCAAGTCAGGATTATCTTTGCTGAGTTGGGACCAAGAGCCCAGACTTTACATTTTGCCAACAGCTTTTACCTCTTCTCAGCCAATTACTTTTTCCCAGAGCAGAAGCCAAAGAGCCAAATGGCACAGTCTGAGTTGGTCACTTGCTTGCCAGCCACCGGGCAGGGCCCTGGCTGTGGGCACACAGCTCAGTTGACCACTGTGAGGAGCACCAGTGACCTGGCCTGGAGGGGGCGCTGGCACTGCCTGGCGTGTGGGTGCTCCCAGGAGGAGGCAGAAGGTGCTGAGTGCTGGGCGCTTTATGTCCAGACAGAGAATTTTGAGGAAGAACCTGCCCGGCAAGGCCAGCCTGGCTGCTTGCTTGGTGCTGCCCACGGAAACACATTTCCTTCTCGGCAGAGAATGTGGCTCATCTCAGAGGCAAATTTTAAAAAATATACTTTTATTGGTTTCAGAGAGGAAGGGAGGAGAGAGACAGAAACATCAATGATGAGAGAGAATCACTGATCCGCTGCCTCCTGCACACCACATCCAGGTGATGGAGCCTGCAACCCGGGCATGTGACCTCCTGGTTCAAAGGTCGACGCTCAGCCACTGAGCCCCGCCGACCGGGCTCTGAGGCAAATCCGTGGGAAGTGGGGCCAGGAGAAGCCCTGCATGATGATGCCCCCATCATCTGGGGTTCCTTCTATCCCTTCTGCCTACTGCATTCAACCTACCTTTCTGGAGTGTTCTCTGCAGGCACAGCAATGCCGCGTCGGGCTGTTGGGAACCATAAACTAGCCAGTCCCGAGGTTCTCTCCAGGCTGTGTGAGCCTTGTCTCCGCCTCGCCAAGCCCCGAGGAAGGCCCAGGACTCTGGTTTCTTTTTCTGGAGACAGACTGCTGAGCGGGCACCTGTCTCACGGCTGGCACGTGGAGCCAGAGCAGGGTTCCAGGGTCCAACTACCTTTTACAAGCCAGGACCCTGACAAGTGGCTTAACTTCCCTGGGATCCGGTTGACAGGGGCGGAAACGGAACGCGGGGCCGTGACTGTGAGGAAGGCGAGTCCTGCTCTGTGGCCGGGATTGCTGTTCTGGTTGCAGAGGCGCATGCTCACCAGCTGGGAGCTGCAGCGGGACCGGGGCTCACCTGGGAATGCGACCCATCCCCCCACCAGGAACTGCTGCCTGTGATCATGAAAGACGAGCAGCCTCATTGCAGAGACCAGAGCCCCCAGCCTTTGCTTGCCCACAGCCCTTTGCTTGCCTGTAGGCCTTTGACCCTTTTGCCTATTTCCCCCTGTACTCTTTGTCCTTCTACCCAATATAAGCACCTGGTGCGATGGGGAGGAGGCAGAGCAGCTTTCTGTGGGTGACCTGCTGCTCTCCACGCTGCCGGCAGGATTGGAGCACACGCTCATGTGATTCACCCCCGCCTCTGCTTAACTGGCTCAGGTAGTGACAGGCGGCCCAGACCCCTGGGCTGTCCGGCTCCAAACGCACAGCCCCTGTGGCATCCCACCCACCCTCCACCTCTGCGGGCCTCAGGCCCAGAGCCCAGACCCCAACCACACCCGCAGAGCTGAGCACTGGAAAGAGAGTAGCAGAGGCTCCAGGCCTCACCGCAGCTTTAAAAAATGCGTGCTGTTATTTATATTTAATAGCAGCTTTCAAAAATGTTGCAAATCCTAGGGCTCGGCAAACATGTAAATGATAATTGATTGTTATTCCTCCAGAAACTTAGAATTCAAAAGTTTAATCATCCTTATTAGCCTACTTTGGCGACTTCAGTCCATAACTTGGCCTTGGAGTTGATGATGTATGTGATAGATCCTCCCTTCCCTCAACTGGTGGGTGGAGTATGACGTAACCTGCAGCCCGGAAATACCTGCGTGACTAACCATGAACCTTATATGGACTATACATTAGACCATCAATCAGCACCTGCCAAATACCCTAAGCTCTTGTCTTATATGGACAATACAGTAAGCCACCAATCAGTGTGCGCCGAGTACACTAAGTCCCCACCCCTTCCCATTCTGCCCCTCAAAAGGCGTTTGTTAATCTAGTTCTGTTGAGTTTAATCCTGTCTAGGTTAATCTCTGTGTTACGTTATAAGGGCTATTCCCAGGTCACTGCTCTACTGATAAGCTACAAGGAAGTGACCGAAGGAGATTCTCCTACCCAGTAAAGGTTATGTCCTCCCGGCCTCACTGCTTGCCTTCCCTGGGACTGCCCTGTGTCGGTGGGTCTCCAGGGGTATAGGCTTTGGTGCTTTCCCTGGTGGGCAGACCCCTGGGGATGTGGGCCCAACAAGTCCAAAATTTATTGCCAACAGTCCTAGTCCAAGTTCTTCATAAGTAGTGCATGGTACTTCTGTAACACTAGGGGGTTTCACTGATTTATTTCCTTCCTTAGTCCTGTTAATCCCTAACTCCAGGGGAAAAATCCTCACCTGGGGAAACAACCTTTCTGGGGAGGTGGTCTTGTTTAAAACACATAGCACTAAGAGGGGGAGCAAACATATTAAGAACAGTATGCCATATATGCCAGGTCCCTTGAAACATATGCTGTGCAGATGTTTCTTCCCTGCAGCGACTGTGTCAAGCAGCAAGGATGGACCGGTTTCTGGAAATGACAACCCACACCTGTCTTTGTCCGAGCCAATGCCATGGCAAAGGTGTGTGAGGAGCAAGCTGGGTCCTGGCTCACCTGCCCGACAGGTGGGGATGCATCCCTGCTTGTGGCTGCTCCCTTCTCTCCTCTGTGCACAGGGGGCTTTTATTCTCTGCACCTCGTACCCAGAAGTTGCCTCTGAAAAGGGTCTCCTTTCAGCTGAATGTGGCCCAGGGTGATTGGAAGCATTGCGCAGCCAGGACTCGTTTCCTGGTTGGCATTC
>NW_006286818.1:508274-509212 GCF_000327345.1 Myotis davidii
GGGGGGGCGGGTGGGGGGAAATATGCTTGCTTCTGTTAACATAAAAGCATTCAATCCTGGAAAGAATTCTGTGAGTTTATTTGAGGCAAACTGTCCACAAATACTGGGAAGCAGAACCTCAACATATTGAGATAGTGCTCCGGAGAAGGCAGCTTACATCTGTACACATGCAATCAAAGGAGGGACGGAGGTGGGTGACATGAAATCCATTGGCAATAGACTAGGGAGGCGGGAGAAAGGAAAGCGGGGGGGAGGGGTGGGATTGGATAAAAAGTAAAATGATGGACACATACTTAGGTGGGTGCAGGATCAATGAACATGATAACAATGAAGGAATCTGTGGTATCTGTCCTGGCGCCCAGCACATTAGGTTGTGCCCCAAGGGGTCCAGAAAAAGGAAGTTACAAGTTACCCAGACACTTCAAGGGTATGTTATCATAGAGGCCAAAAGACAGACAGGCTCGGTGAAGGGAAAGGTTGACCTGGTCAGTGAAGATACCGGCCTAGGAGGTGACCGAGTGTCTAGGAGGTGACTGCCCACCATCACTGCCTTTAGTTCGAGTTTAATTTCAGACCATCCTTTGTGGTGACTTTAGGTCTGAGTCTGCAAGCCCGCCCGCCATGTGGCCTCCCCTGAGCTGTCAGGTAGCATGTGGCCCCTTCCGACCACACTTCACACTTAGCATCCTGTGAGAATGAGCAAGTCATCTCTTCTGTCAAAGAACAGTGTAGGCCAGTGATGGCGAACCTATGACACTTGGCAGCTGCCATGTTGGCCGCATGGCTTGCAGCTCCCCTGGGGGCCACCATTTTGAAAAAGCAAAGGCCAAACCCTCCCTTTGAATTAGCCAATCGGGAAAGACTGTGCAGCTGAGCGCCAATCAAGAGTGAGGGACAGGTCACGTGGGTCAGAAATTATAAAGCTAAGTTTAATACCT
>NW_006286818.1:509224-511854 GCF_000327345.1 Myotis davidii
AGCCCCCCTGCCCCGTGTGCGCGCTCCCAGACCACTGCGCATCCTTCTGCGTAGAAGCAAAGCTGTCCGCCTGCTGCCTGGCTCCAACTACGACTTGTGTTCCACCGGGACCCCAGACTCGGGGCTCGCCTTATTTCTAACAGTCCTAACCAAGGCCCCTTACAAGTCCTGCTCCCACAGCTCGGTGTGTTTTTTAAAATCAGAACTCTTTATTTCTTTAAAAAGATGATTGTATTCACTTCCTAGCCATAGCGTATTGCCACAAACTAGGTGCTTACACGGAAATGCGTTCTCTCACAGACCCCGAGAGACCAGAAACCCAAGTCAGGCGCCAGCAGGACCACGCCCCCCAGGCTCCAGTGGGGACCCTCCCTGAGCTCCTCCTGTTTATGGGGGCCCTGCTGTTACAGAATTCACCAGGCGGCCAGAAAATACACACAGCAGTACTTGGAGACACAGGAAAAACCCGTTTTTTCCAGATGTGTTAGCACTGTGACTCAGGGGAGCCTGTTTCCAAATCCTGAGCCCCAAATATGGAGCAAGCTCTCCCTTTATACCCTTTGGTTTCCTTGTCCCCCAAATATAGATCAGATTTCTGGACCTTTCACGGGCTTTGCAAAAAGCCCTGTGTGTTGGGATGGGGCTGTGAGACCACACCTAAAGGCCTGGCCGGGCGCCAGTGCTGAGAACACCTCCGGGGGTTGTGTATGGTTCATGGTTTATGGCCTCTGTAAAATGGGAGTATTTAGGTAAATAGCTCTTGCAGGACCAGATAATTAAGGAAGGGGCAGTGACTAGACCAGGGGTGGGAAAACTTTTTGACTCTAGGGCCACAATGGGTTCTTAAAGTGGACAACAAAAGCATGGATGGAGTGTTTGTGTGAACTAATATAAATTCAAAGTAAACATCATTACATAAAAGGGTACGGTCTTTTCTTTTTTAGTTTTATTCATTTCAAATGGGCCGGATCTGGCCCACGGGCCGTAGTTTGCCCACGGCTGGACTAGACTATAGGCTAACAAGAATGTACATTACGGATACTGATTAGTCAGGCTGCTAGCTCCCCCCCCACCAAAAAATGTCTTATTTCCCTCATCACTGCTCTCCCTGGCTCAGAGTGAGGAACCCCAACCTCTGCCTCTTTCCCCAGGTTCTCCTTGGTATGTCCCTTGTAAGGACACTTGCCATTGAATCTGGGGCCCTTCCTCCCAGATAATCGAGGGTGATTTCCCTTGAGATCCTTCAACTTCATTCTTTCTCCAGATGAGGCCCCTCACAGGTTCTGGTCACCAGGACGTAGACTGGTCCTTCGGCGCACCTGCTCAAACCCACCCACCATCCCATCGAAAACTCTGCCAAACTGCTCGGGGTCTGAAACAGCCAACAGCCAAGCATCGTCCCCTGTCCTTCCCCCCACCCTTCTCCCCCTGCCCACCACAGGGCCTCTCCGAGGAAGACGCCCAGAGCCCCTGCCACTGCCCGTGTGGCTGCACCCCATCCGTGGCCTCACTCTCCACACAGCTCCTAAAGGGCCCAAAGCGCCAGATTAAGCTCTGCTCACCACTGTCTCCTCACACTGGCCACCACAGCTCCTGAGCTGGTTGGCATGTGCCCCCGAACCCTGTGTTGCTGAAGGAGCCCTGTCCTGATGGCACAATCCCACCCCTGCTTGCACCTGCCTCCTGAGAGCCGGGGTCTGGGCAGAAGGAGGATGAAGCCCAGTGCACAGGGGCCTGGGGTGGGACGGGGTGGGGGGAGCTGGAAACAGCCTGTGGGAGCCCTGGGGGCGGGCGGGGTCTGGAAGCTCAGATCCCAGGCTAGGTCTCAGCCAGTGAGCAAGGGAGTCCCACCCCGGGGGATGCAGGGGGCTATCTGAGCACGCAGCAGGGGCTATGCATGAGGCTAGTGCTCTGAGATGCTCTGAAATGCTCTGACTCTGGGCAGAGCTTGGCAGAGGGGGAGGGGGGGTCCTGAGAGATGGAGGAGATGGAGAAGCCACGAGAGGCAGTGGGTATATAAGGATGAGTCCTTATGCAGGAGCCAGTGGCCACATCGCCGTCAGACAGAACAGTCCTCACAGCCAAGTCCATGCAGGCAGGCAGCGGACACCGGCTGGTGAGCATAGATCTTCCCCATGAAGCAGCATCTGTCCCTGTACCCACAGCTTCCTTCAGCTGAGCAGCCGCATGCTGCCTCCTAGACTCACCGCCTCACGTCATAGCGGCACCTGAGCTCCAGCTCAGCAGCTTCTCTGTCTCTTCTGCCCAGCTGCTCTCTCCAGCAGACTTCTTCTCCCTCCACTCCAGCTGCTCTCTTCAGCAGGCTTCTCCCTCCATCCCAGCTGCTCTCTCCAGCAGACTTCTTCACACTCCAGCCAACTAGCTGGTCAGTGACTTACTTTTACACTATTTAGACAAAGAAGGCTTCATGCCAACAGTGACATCAATCATAGTGGCTACTGAAGGGCAGTGTATCGTGTGTCTTTGGACCCACTCATGGTATCTTGGCCTGATTAGGATTCCCAGACTCAGAATCCTTGGATGTTTAGATTAGGCTCATGCCCAGAGTCGCCTTTGGCCATTCTGGTGTATTGATAATAAGGCCTCTGTGCTCCCACCGCCCTGACCAT
>NW_006286818.1:513238-514126 GCF_000327345.1 Myotis davidii
TTTCTTCTCACTCCAGCCAACTAGCTGGTCAGTAACCTACTTTTACACCATTTAGACACCGAAGGCTTGGTGCCAACAGTGACATCAATCACACTGGCTACTAAAGGGCACAGTGTGCCGTGTGGCCTTGCACCCGCTCATGGTATCTTGGCTGATGAGGATTCCCAGGCTCAGAGCCCTTGGACATCCATGTAGGCACATACCCAGCGCGGCCTGTGGCCATCCCGGTGTGTTGATAACCAGGCCTCTGTGCTCCCACCGGCCTTGGCTGTCCGGGGACCTGGCGTGGTTCCCAATGGGTCCTATGAGAGCGGGTTCTGTGTGAGGTGCTGGGATTATCAAACACCTGAGGCAGCAGGCAGAGCCCCGTCCACAGCCACTCCTGTCCATATGCGCATGTGCCCTATGTGGCCTTTCTGGCTCAGAGCCCCTCTTCCTCATCTGTCAGATAAAGGCAGAAACAACACCTTCACAGAGGAGTGTGTGGTGGCCCCAGCAAGGTGAAGACTGGCCTGGCCGCATGGCTCAGGGGCTGAGCATCGACCTATGGACCAGAAGGTCACGGTTCCATTCTGGTCAGGGCACAGGCCTGGCGGGCTTGATCCCCAGTGTGGGGCATGCAGGAGGGAGCCGATCCATGACTCTCTCATCATTGAGGGTTCTTTCTCTCCCTCTCCCTTCCTCTCTGAAAGCAATCTACACTAATAAAAGAGAAAAATGATAATTGGCGTACGACGCTACCCTTTTCATTGGCTAATCAGGGTGATATGCAAATTAACTGCCAACTCAGATGGCAGTTAACTGACAACAAAGATGGCAGTTAACTGACAACAAAGATGGCGGTTAATTTGCATATGTAGGCACAATGCAGGGAGGCGAAAGGGAAAG
>NW_006286818.1:514155-515386 GCF_000327345.1 Myotis davidii
CGTGGGTGGGGGGCGGAGCCGGGGGTTGGGAGGATATGATGGTCCCCTTGCCCAGGCCTGAAGCCTGGATCAGAGGCGTCAGGCTTGGGAAGGGAGTGGAGCAAGTGATCAGAGGGAGATGGGGGTCCCCTGCCCGGGCATGATTCCTGGGCCAGAGGCCTCAGGCCTGGACGGGGACCAGAGCCAGTGATCGGAGGGAGAAGGGGGTCCCCTGTCTAAGCCTGACACCTCTGGCGGAGGTGTCAGGCCTGGGCAAGGGGCCGATCAGGTGATCAGAGGGTGATGGGGATCTACGCCTCTGGCCGAGGCATCAGGCCTGAGCAAGGGGCAGAGCCAGCAATCGGAGGGGTCTGGGGGTCCCCTGCCCAGGCCTGATGCCTGGGCCAGAGGCATCAGGCCTGGGATGGGGGCAGAACCAGTGATGGGGGGAAATGAAGGTTCCCTGCCCAGGCCTGACACCTCTGTCAGAGGCGTCAGGCCTGGGCAAGGGGCCGATCCTGCGATTGGAGGGTGATGGGGGTCAATGCCTGAGGGCTCCCAGTATTTGAGAGGGGGCAGGCTGGGCTGAGGGACACTCCCCCCCCACACACACCCAGTGCACGAATTTCGTACACGAGGCCCCTAGTAAAAATATATTTAAAAAAGAAAGACTGTAAAAAGATTCCGTCGATCCATCTGGAGGTACCGTGGGAAGGGGAAAGCCAGCCCCCGCTCCTCGACGAGCAGGAGGGACCCACAGCGGGCACACAGGGCCTGGGACTCAGCGTGCAGGTGGGTGGGAGTGTCAGAGAAGGGGGAGCGGAGTGCCCCCTAGGACTGAGGCCCAGGGCCCTGCTGTTGGAGCAGAGCTTCCTCTCCCAGCAAGTGCAGCACCGGAGCCAGTCCTGCTCTCGTGCCCAGCAGCGCTGGCACTGGGCTGAGCCCAAATGACAGGCTGGGTGGGCTCTGGCCATGGCCCCACCAGAAGGTGCTAATTGGGCTGATTAATTGAGCCAATGACCTCTGCTGCTGGGACCATCTAAGGCTGCAGGGCGGGTGCCAGGCCCGCGGCAGGGCCCAGGATGGAGGCCCTGGGTGCCCACTGCAGCCGGCTGAGACCGCCCCGCGCCGCAGGTCCAGGACAGACCCCTGTAGGAGGGTGGGCTGAGGTGGCTGTGGGGACCCCAAGACCGGAGGGGGTGCAGCAGGCTCGTGAACAGAAAAATGAACCGCCTTCCCCTGCAGCGCCTCC
>NW_006286818.1:515470-517713 GCF_000327345.1 Myotis davidii
GCTAATCTTGGAGTCTGGAGGCATGAGCCTGAGAGCGAGCCGAGTCTTCACCCGCAGCACCAGCACCGGGTGGGGGCCACGCGAACCCCTCCCCGTGTGGGCGGCGCATCCCCGCGGCCAGTTTACCCACGAGGAAGAAGGGGCTGGGGCGGCCCCACAGGGGGCACCGGGAAACCTCTCCTCTCAGCTGGGGCCAGGCTCCACCCAGGACCATGGCGCTAAGGCCGGCCCCTCCGTCCTCGTAGGGAGGGAGCTCGGAGTCCCCAGCTGGGCAACAAGTCTCCTCCAGCTGTGCTCCCCCATCCCCCGCCCCCCCAACACTGGGACTCCCCTCAACTCGCAACCGTTTCCCGCCTCCACGCCTGCTCCTTCCCAGCTGTCTCCATGCACACAGGCCCGATCCTCACTCATTTTTCTTTCTGTTGTTGGTTTTGGGGTGGGGTTTTGTGTGTGTTTTTGTTTGTTTTGCAAATGATATGTCTTTACTGGGGTAACAGAATTATACTCATGTCAGGACAAAAAAGTGCTTTGTAAAAAAATCAACTTTATTGATATGATTTCCATAAAACAACTTGCACTCATTGCATTTAGGTGATGAGTTTTGACAAACATACACCTGTGTACCCACCACCACGTTTCCCTCCTGTTCCTGTCCAGGCAGCCCTGCCCTCCCCCCACCTCCCACGGAGCAATCTGGTTTCTAGCACTTATTTAGCCTTTTCTAGAATTTCCTACAAACCCACACAGTCCACACTCTTCAGTGTCCGGCTTCTTTCACTCAAAATAGTATTTTCAGGATTCACCCCCATCCCTGGCGGGAGTCCTGCGTGAATCAGACCAATCGCAGGGCCGCGGGCTAGCGCGCCTGTGGCTGCTGGTGGTTACCCACTCGCGGCTGCACCGGCAGCTGTGCGCCCTCCCCGGTGCGTGGGTGCTCGGGTTGTGCCCAGCTTGGGGCTGTTATCAGTAAAGCCGCTATGAGTATTTCATACACGTTGTTTTAGATGTGCGCGTTTTATTCCTTTGGGGTAAATATGGCAATTGAATAGGATTGCTGGATAAAATAAGTACATGTCACATTTAATGCATAAGAAACTGCAAAACCGGTGATTAGGATGAGTTTTGAACTTCTTTAGCCTGACCCTCCCCCCAGGCCCTGGCTCCTCCGCTCCGCCCAGCCCTCAGCTTCTCTCCCCACTCGCTTACTTCCTGCCAGCCGCTCCGTGGCTGTCTTCAGAGCGCCCACCGCTGACCGCAGGACCTGCCACGGGCGGGCTCCTCTCCCTGGAAGGCGTTCCCCACTTTTTTGTTCTACAGCTCTCATCCAATTTTTTTAAAACTTTTTTTTTCAGAGCCAGGAAGAGGAATATCAATCAGCTGCCTCCTGCACGCCCTCTACTGGGGATCAGCCCGAAACCTGGGCATCCTCCCTGACTGGGAATATCAACTGGCAACCTCTAAGTCATGGGCTGACACTCAACCTACTGAGCCACACCCCTGCGCTTCAGGCCCCATCTTCATAGTTACTCCTCAGGGGCCTTCCAACCGCCCCGACCCCAATCTCATGCCTTCGCCAGCTTCCTGTACATTCTCTTCATAGCAACAGCACAGTGCTAATTAAATATGATCACGTGTATGTCGTCTACTTTTGTGTCTAATATTCCCCTCCTCCGCTGTGAGGGCAGGAATCATCCCCTGAGCGGGCACCGGAGCGCCTCCCCCGCACCTGAGCCCCTCCCCCGCACCTGTGTGTCTCGCCCGCACCTGAGCGCCTCCCCCACACCTGTGTGCCTAGCCCATGCCTGGCTCCGAGGACGACCCTACTTTCAGGAGAGTAACTGCAGGAGGCTGAGCTCCACAGACGCTGCTGAGGAACTGGAGCCCAACTGGCAGAGGCCACGCAGCCCTGGGAGGACCAGGTGAGAGAGGAGGGAGGGGCAGCGAAGGCAGGAGAGGAGAGAGGATGACTCACCCGTCAGAGACAGCTGGGGAGAGGCAAGTGCAAGTCAGCAGCCTCCTGACTGCCCGGTGTGTGGAGACACATGCGCCAGCCCCGTGAGCAGGGTGGCAAGTAGGGCTCCCGGATGCAGGGAAAAGCACTTGCCCGGGCCTGTGAGCAATAAATAGCGAGAGTTTTCTCACATTCAGAGAAAAGGCACGCTGCACTGCCCCCCGCCCCAGCCTCCGCCGCGGCCCCCTGTCCCCAGCCCCGAGCAGTGGCTGCCCCACCGCACCCAGAGGCT
>NW_006286818.1:517751-519152 GCF_000327345.1 Myotis davidii
AGTGGTTTCTTTTCCAGAAAGATCACACAAAGCAAAGGAACCTTCCTTTTCCACAGGCAGCGGGGCTGCATGGCCCAGCCAGGGCCCATGGACTCACTGGCTCGAGCTCCGAGATCCAGGATGGGGCAGGGTGCCCAGCACCTCGGACCTGTGAACACTGAGGAGGGGAAAAAAGACCCGCCCTGGCCGGTGTGCTGCGTGGCTGGGCGCTGTCCAGCCACTGAAAGGCCGCCCGTTCCGTCCCCGGTCAGGCCTCGGCTGCAGGTCCCAGCCCTGGTCAGGGCTCAGGAGGCCGCCCAGCGGCGGTTCACGCTCATTCATGCTCTCTCTCCGCCTTCCTCTCCAATATCAGTGCAAACAACTTTGAACACGCACAGGGGAAGCGCTCCTGGTGGCTGGCTGGACCACACTTTACACAGCAGAGCCCATGCCCATTTCTCCGCGGCCCCTCACCCACAGGGCACTCCGCAGGGAGGCTGCGCTGGCCCCTGCCGCGGGCTCCCCCCCTCCGGGGCTCCCAGCCTCCTGGCCAGTCCTTAGGAAGCAGCGCCCAGAATCCTATTCGACCAATAGGACTGAGGCTTTCCTCATCCAATCGGAGCTGCACAGCTCTGGCCAATCAGAACAGCTCTATTCTAGCCCAGCAGGACAGTGCCTTTGGACCAATCAAACTTTGAGAATTTGGAGTCCTCATTTGCTTAAGGACAGACCAATCAGGGACCAGGGCAGGGACTTCTCGCTATGCAAGTCAGCTCCTCCCTGGGGCGCATGTCCCCTTCCACCCAAGATGGAGGCCTGCTCTTCCTCCGCGAGGCCACTGCCTATGCCCGAGCTGTAGCCTTGAGCTGTTCCAGGGCTGTGCTGTGTCATGACTGGGCTGTTTTCACTGAGTCACGTTTTCTTCTTCACTGCACCCCACACTGCAGACTCTTGTTAGCAATGAATTGGCACCAATGACCATCGTCGCCTGGGTGCTGCCCACTCCTGGCCACGGGCTGCCCTGCCTGCCACCGAGGGCCCCATCCCTGGCCTGTGTGGGTCACAGGAACATGGCTGGTACCCTCTTGGCAATACCCATGGCTATCGACAGGAAACTACCTGCCGTGGCATCTTGGCTGGCCCAGGGGCACACCTCAGGTCACCAAGGTGAAGGCTGGCTGTCTGGCCCAGCTCCCCAGCTAGCAAACCTGCTCCCTCAGGGTCCTGAGAAGACAGCACCAGCTGCACCTCCCCCAACCCCCACCCCTCGCCTGCTGGGCTCACCCGATTAGATAAAACAGGGACACCTGACCCAGCAGGAGACGCGTCATTGGCTGACCAACAGCCAGTCAGAGACTCCCTCAGAAGACTGGATGGGGGTCCCAGAGCCTGGGAGTCCTGCTGGGGCGGGGCTGGGCTGGG
>NW_006286818.1:519324-519839 GCF_000327345.1 Myotis davidii
AGGCCGACAGAGCAGCTTAGTGGGGACTGGAGCCACTATGTTAGGACCCACTATGTTAGGAGCCACTATGTTAGGAGCCACTATGTTAGGACTCAAGCGAAGAAAGTCAGTCAGAAGGAAAAGTCAGGAAGACGGAGCACAGAGCAGCCCAGATGCGACCAGATGGCATCAGATTAGCAGGAAGGGCAGTATTCTGGGCTCTGGGTGGCTCTCAACTCTCCCAAGACCTGGGCATTCTGGCTGCAGCCCATGAGACGGTCTTCATGTTTATGATAAATTTCCTGTTCCTGAAGCAAGCCTGGTGGTTTCTGTCAGGCAGTCAGAGAACCTGCCTGGGACCTGACAGAGGTGGAGACAGGGACCATGGCCCCTGCGACACATCAGTAATAGTGCCAAGTCCATGCACACGGGAATCCAGAGAGACAAACACGACATTCACACTGACCGATGTTCTCCTTCGTCCGCTGTCTCCCCTTCTCCCCGCCCTCCCTGTGGCAGGTGCAGCAGCTGCAGGA
>NW_006286818.1:519862-522398 GCF_000327345.1 Myotis davidii
GGAATGCGTTCAGGGCGGATGACTTCCCTCTCTGTCCCCTGGGCCAGGTGAGCAGCAAAGGTCACAGAGCAGGTGGCCTCCGTAGGCTGGCCGTGGCCCTGGCGCTGATGGCCGCTGGGATGGAGAACACAAGAATCTGCTTCAGTCCTTCATGGGCCCTCCTGCCCTGAAGCCGTGGGAATTCCTACAACATGAACAACAGTCATCTTTCAGCGCAAGTGCAGCAGAGTGGATTGTGAGTTATTCAACAAACATTCACCGAGCCCTTCCTATGGGCCTGGCCCTGAGCTGGGTTCACACTTGAAATCAGTGCAATCCCCATCCTCAGAGAGCATGCAGTCCTCGTGGCCGTGTGGGAAGTGGGATCCCGTGGCTGTGTGGGAGGTGGGATCCCGTGGCCGTGTGGGAGGTGGGATCCCATGACCGTGTGGGAGGTGGGATCCCATGGCCGTGTGGGAGGTGGGATCCTGTGGCCGTGTGGGAGGTGGGATCCCATGACTGTGCGGGAGGTGGGATCCCATGGCTGTGTGGGAGGTGGGATCCCGTGGCCGTGTGGGAGGTGGGATCCCGTGGCCATGTGGGAGGTGGGATCCCGTGGCCGTGTGGGAGGTGGGACCCCGTGGCCATGTGGGAGGTGGGATCCCGTGGCCATGTGGGAGGTGGGATCCCGTGGCCTAGTGGGAGGTGGGACCCCGTGGCCGTGTGGGAGGTGGAGCACTCATTAAATGGCGCCAGGAAGGGCCTTAGTAGCTCAGGGAAACGCTGGTCAGGCCTGAGGCAGGGCAGGGCTCACCTGGGAGAGAAGGCTGCTCTGAGGAGGGATGGCGGGCGGTGCCGGCTGGGGGTGGGGGCACCGGAACATCCGAGGTTGCAGTTCTCGTTCTGTTGTGGACTCAGGCAGCCTCCTCCCTCTCAGGCCTCAGTTTCCCCTCAGTCACGCAGGAAGGTGGCAGCAGCAGCATCAAGTCTCTGGGGCAGGTGCTGGGGCAGGAGGAGGTAGGAAGTGGGCTTTTTACAGGTTAATATTGCTCAATGGTTTTTTAAACAGCTTGCCCGGGCCAGGTGGGCAGCTGCCCTATGCCAGCCCAGGGCACCCCTTTCGGGAAGCCTGGGGCCCCTCCCTCTCTGTCAATGCATCACTACTCCAGCCGGGGAGGGTCCTGGGAGTGAGGCTGCAGCCCTCGGGAAGGACATCCTGGTTCCAAACTGCCCAGTGAGGTCACGCACTGGGTGTGAGGGCGAAGGTACCAGAGGTACTGATCACGTTCCAGCCCAGGAACCAGGCTCCTGGGACGGGCTTCACTGTTTTGTGCCACAGCTCATTTCTAGGCTGAGGGGCCCATACACGTTGTCATTATGTTCATCATCCAAAATGGTTTGACGTCAGACTCCCACTGACAGGCTGCCTTAGGGAAACCGAGTCAAGATGACCCTGGGACTTGTACCAGGAACAGAGACTAGCCAGGCATGACCTGTATTGAGGATGCTGTTGAGGTTGGATCATGGAGGGTCTTACCTGCTGGGCTGAGGAGGTGAGTTTCAGAGTGGAAGATGCCTTAGGAGAGATGAGCTTAGGAACATATCCTGACAGTGATGAGTGACACAGACCAGTGTCAGGGGGTTGGGGGGTGGGAGGACTCCTAGAAGCTGGGAGAGCCTGTGACAGGCAGGCTAGAGCCTGAGCCGTGCAGGGAGAGTGGGCATGGAAGGGAGCAGGAGCCGCAGACGGGAGAGATTGTGCAGGAGGGAGGGTGCTCAGGGCTTGGCCACTGAGGAGGGAAGGATGGAGGCAGAAGCCTGGGAAAGTTGCAGCCTTCCTTCCCAGCACAGACCCCCAAGTCACACACCCAGCATCACAAAACACCAGGAGACGGTGCTAATGGCACAAAACCCACAAACAGAACATCCGGAAAGTTGCCGAGACCGTCTGCTCCCCGAGTCTCTGGAGAGCATTCTGCTTCTGTGTAGATACTTGCACAAGGCCTGGGAGTGCTAGGCTGCTCTGCCCCTGTCCTCAGCACCGCCCCTCCCAAGACAGGGAGCAAAGACACCCCCACACACCAGGGCGCTGGGCAAAGGGAGACACACCCTGCTCTCATCCCAAACCACGGGTGTTTTTAGCGCAGCCCTCAGGAGCAAGGCCGTCCAGGGCAGGCTCAGGCAGCCTGGGTGCACAGCTCGCACGGCAATCAACTGGTGTGGTGGGCGAGGGGCACCCCCAGGGCAGCAGCGGTGGCATCTGGAACCACTGGCCACCGAGGGGCAGAGGGGATCTGGCAGGGGAAGGGGGCTGGCAGGGAACAGCCTCCAGAGTGGCTGTCCCACACCCAGGACGCCCTGAGCATCCAGGATTCACATCCCAACTGAACGTGCTGTCTCTGCCCCAGCCCATACGCGAGCCAGGAGCACCCACCCTGCTGTCTCCCTGCAGGGCCCAGCTCGGCCTGGGACCCAACCCGGCCTGGGACCCAACCGGCCTGGGACCCAACCTGGCCTGGGACCTGGGATCCAACCGGCCTGGGACCCAACCCGGCCT
>NW_006286818.1:522556-526449 GCF_000327345.1 Myotis davidii
GGCTCGCCCACACCCAGGACGCCCTGAGCATCCAGGATTCACATCCCAACTGAACGTGCTGTCTCTGCCCCAGCCCATACGCGAGCCAGGAGCACCCACCCTGCTGTCTCCCTGCAGGGCCCAGCTCGGCCTGGGACCCAACCCGGCCTGGGGCGAAAGGCAGAAGGCGCTCAGGCCGTGCTGCCTGGGCTGAGGATGGTGAGCACCGCGGAGTGGATAGAAAGGCTGCCCTGCTGTCCAGGCTCGCTGCTGGCAGGAGGCAGAGCCCTGCACCTGGTCCCCCCCCCTGCCCCCCACCGTGTCCCTCCAGGCTGGATGGCGGTGGGCAGCCTGGGGGTGCCGGCGTGCCACGCTGAGACCCGGCAGCTGGCTTACGGGCCACTGTCCCCCTGGGATTGCTTTAGGCCTCCCTCTCCGGCCTCACGTCTTGGTCTGTAAACGGCACGGCTGGAACAGAGCAGACACCCCCGGTGCTCGGAGACCCAGCGGCCCAGCATGAGCATCCCAGGCAGGGCCAGGTCCGCCTCTGCGTCCTCCCCATCCCGCTCCTGCAAGGCCCCTCCCATCAGGGTCCCAGAACCCCATCACCACCAGCCCCTCAGCCTCCCAGAAGGGCTGCAGGGCGGGCATGGCAGGGAACCTGTAGGGGAGGGGCGGGCATGGCAGGGGACCTGTAGGGGAGGGGCGGGCCTAGCAGGGAACCTGTAGGGGAGGGGCGGGCCTAGCAGGGAACCTGTAGGGGAGGGGCGGGCCTAGCAGGGAACCTGTAGGGGAGGGGCGGGCCTAGCAGGGAACCTGTAGGGGAGGGGCGGGCATGGCAGGGGGGGGGCAGAGAGCAGGACGCCTGTTGGATCCTGGGAAGCACAGGTCTACACCTGCCTCAGAGCAGACGCTGCACGCAGCTCTGCTCTGGATGCTCTGCGGCCGGGACAGGCCGTGGCCCACAGGCCCTCACAGGAGGGGCGCTCTGCGGTCACTCCTACCATCCCGCCTCCCTCCCTGGCCGCCAGCCTCCTCAACGAGATGCAGATGTGTGGACCAGTATCTCCGTAGCTGTTGCCCTGCAGGTGGTCAGAGCTGGTCATGGCCCGGCCATGCGGGGGGAGTGCCCTGCCCCTCCCCACAGGCCAGGCTGAGCCCACCTGCTGCCCAGTGACAGGAGGACACGTGGGTCCCCGCCTGCCTCTGGCTGCCCTGCAGGCACCCTGTCCTCTCACCCAGAGGGCAGGGCCCACACCGAGGGTGGAGCCTACAGCGCCCCCTGGTGGGCACATGGCAGACCTATGTGGTGGTCACCGTGTGTGGGTGTTGCTGCATCTAGTCTCCTGGACCCTTGACCCTCAACCCTCGGAAGGCAGAGTGAGAACCCACAGTGTGAGCGTCTCAGCCCCCCCGAAGGTCCGGTCGCACCCCTAACTCTGCAGGAGGCTGGGCTGAGCTGGGGGTGAGGTCGGCTTTCTCGCTGCTGCTGCTCAGGCTGGAAGACCAGCAAGCCCCCTCCCAAGAGCAGAAGGGAGAGCCGCCGCCTCCCTCTCCAGGGGCCTGCTGGCCGCGGGGCCTGGCCACTGACCTCCCTGAGTCTGGGACACTCTTAGCTGAGGCTCAGAGCCCCTGAAGCTTTTGACTGCGGGACCCCTAGAGGGGCTGGTGGGGACCCAGCGGAGGGCAGAGAGAAGGAAAGTGCATGAAAAAGGAGAGCAGAAAGATGGCGTCTTCCACCACGCGCCCGGGAGGCAGGGTGTCTGTGCTCTGAGCCCAGGAAGCATCCTGGCAGCGCCAGGCAACCAAGAGTGGTGTGAGGGGGGTGATGCCAGCCTCTTTCTACAGCATGCACACACGCACACACGCACACGCGCACACGCATGCACACACATGTGCACACGCACACTCTCACGCACACGTGCATGCACACACATGTGCACACATGCACACACGCACACGCACATGCGCGCGCTCCTGGTCGCACCTCTGCCTGCTCCTGGAGAAAAGGCGCTGCCTCACAGATGGGGAAGCTGAGGCGCAGAGAAGTCGGTGACTCAGCCACCACCTCACGGCTCGTACTGGGACCCAGAAGGAAACCTGTTCCTGGTTTGGATGTGAAATCTCAGTCCCCACAGACCTAAGTCCACACCAGACCCTCCAGGAGCCCGGCTCAGGTGCCAGTCTCGGGGCCTCTGTGGTTGAGGGGTCATCCCTGCCCTGGGCCCTGGGCTGTGAGGCTCCAGGGAGAAGGCATCTTGGAAGGTCTGTGGGGGAAAGACAGCAGGAGGGGATCTCAGAGGCGCCGCAGAGCAAGCGTGATTCCTGTGCGATCTTGTTGGCAGTGCCCATGGGGCCTGCCCCTCTCCACCTCAGAGCCCTCACTGCACAGCCAGGGACAGACCAGGGAGACCGGCCCTCCCAGCTGCCGCGGTCCCTGACCACTCCCTCCACCGCCCCCCCCCCCACCTGTCTCTTGTGCCATCTGTCCATCTGAGGGCCTGGGGCTCTGCCTGTGAGGGTTGCATTCCTCTCTGTGTATTTCTCAGGCTCCTCCGCCTTCCCGTGTGTCCCCTCCCTGTGCCAACACCAACGAGGGTGCTGTGTGGGAGTCCTCCCGGGGCTGATGGCTGCCTCTTAGAGAGGAGACGCTGAGAAAGCACACTCAGTAGTGCAGACAGCGGAAGGGAGCGCGAGGGGCCTGCCTGCTCCCTGGGGGGTGGGCTCCCTATTTAATGTCGGAGACAGAAACCACCGGGAAGTGAAAAGGGGGCTCAGACTGGCCCCAGCCCAGGGACAGGCCAGCAGCTGGGCAGAAGGAGGGAAGACGGGGCAAAGCGTTTGCTTAAAGCTCTGGAGACCAGGCCCACGCCCAGGAACAGCATCATCAAATGCCGGAAATTAAAGACAGAGTCCTGACGGCGGCAAGAGAAAGGCCAACTGTCCGTACCCAGGAGCTCCCCTTGGCTGTCAGCTGCTTCCCCATCAGAAACTACAGGCCCGGAGGGAATGGAGAGCAAGGATCTGAGACCAAGATGACTATATCAGCAAGGCTCTCACTCACAGTGGACGGTCGGATAAAGAGGCTCCCGGGCTGACGGAGCTCCTCACCCCCAAGCCAGCCTGCTAAGATCTGGAGACCAGGTGCGCTCACAAGACACCAGGCAGACACTCCTGGGCGAGGCGTGGCTGACACATGGCTTCTGGAAAGGCTGCTGGCAAAGGCCGGAAAGACTCGGACCATAGGCACAGGGAGGGCGTGAGCCAGGCCCATGCTCTCGGCACCCGCCCTCCCTGTCCCCTCCCCGCCAGAGGCCAGTGCACACTGTGGGGCCAGGAGTTCCCAAGAGGAGAGACGCCGTCCACACGGCCAACACGAGCACCCAGGTCCTGCAAAGACCTGGCCAGGCCGGGGCCAGAGGCCACCCCACAGGAGCAGGCGGAGGGTAGGGCGCTCTGTTTGCGGAGTCCGGCTGCAGGAGCACAGGGGGGAGCAGCCATTTCGCAGCAGCCTGTGGAAACAGGCCCAGGACTCCGCTAAAGACCTGCTTGAGGTGTGATAGGAAAGTGATCCCGGCCGGTCTGGCTCAGGGGCTGAGCACCCACCATGAACCAGGAGGTCACAGTTCAATTCCCAGTTAGGACACAGGCCCGGGTTGCAGGCTCGGTCCCCAGTGTGGGGTGTGCAGGAGGCAGCCAATCATTGTTTCTATCTCCCTCTCCCTCTCCCTTTCTGAAATCAATAAAAATATATCTTTGGAAAGGGTAAGAAGATGATGAGGCCACTGTAATCTGATGTCTGTGCCGTGGGCCGGGCTACACTCCTAGAGCAGCAGGCAGAGGAGGTCGTCGGACCCAGCTCTCCGGAGACTGTTCAGTCCTGGGCCTCCATCTCGAAGGCCACGCTGACAACC
>NW_006286818.1:526495-527606 GCF_000327345.1 Myotis davidii
ACGTCACAGAAGCTCACACCGCGCCGTCTCCGCAGTGCCCTCGGGCCCCAGCACGCCCTCAGCTCCTTACATCCTCACGAGGACGCTGAGAGGCGGTGCTTCTTTAAACCTATTTCTATTGATTTCAGAGGAAGGGAGAGTGAGAGAGAGACATCAGTGATGAGAGAACCATCGATCAGCCGCCTCCTGCAGGCCCTACACTGGGGCTGAGCCCACAACCCAACACGTGCCCTGATGGGAATGAACCGTGACCTCAACCGCTGGGCCACATGGGCCGGGCCAGGCCCCTCCCTTTCCCAGAGAGCCCCTGCGTGTGTCTCACCGCAGCGGTGCCGCACACGTCTCCTCAGAGCTCCACTGTCTGCTTCCACTGCAGGCGCCGGAGGGCACCCTGGAGCCTCGACTGGGGGCTGGCTCCCTGCGGCCCTCCGGCTCCGCTCCTACCTCACACGGAACACCCATCCTGGCCTCACCCGCTGCAGGAGCACACTGGCCGCGGCCACCTCTAGGGAAGGAGGGCTCAGTGCCAGGTGAGGCGCCGATGCCAGCAGTGGGCAGACAGTCCCACTAAAATGAGAGCTTCTCGCCCGGCCAGTGTGGCTCAGTGGATGGAGTATCGGCCTGTGGACTGAAGGGTCCTGGGTTCAATGCCCATCAGGCACAGGCCGGGGTTGCAAGCTCGATCCCCAGTGGGGGGCGTGCAGGAGGCAGCTGATCCATGCTTCTCTCTCATCATTGACGTTTCTCTCTCCCTCTCCCTCCCTTCCTCTCTGAAATCAATAACAATATATTTTTAAAAACGAGAGCCTCTCTATGTAGGACAGCGGGTGGCGGGTGTGTGGGAGGAGGGAAAGGGGATGCGGAGCGGAGTGTGGGCCGTATAGGAAACAGCACCTCTATTTGTGGGGAACCTGCGAGAGCAGCTGGCACCTCTGGTGCTCCTGCCAGGAAGCTGGATGAGCCCTCTTCACGGGGCAGGTGAGGGACACAGCGGACCGGCTGAGCGCAGCCACAGGCGGAGGTCCGGAGGGCGGGAGCAGGAGCCCACGGCTCTGTCTCTCAGGGCTCTCCTACCCGCTGGCACCGCAGAGGGAGACGGCCCGCACGGGGT
>NW_006286818.1:527672-528227 GCF_000327345.1 Myotis davidii
ATAGCAGCAGCCACAGAGGCCGCCGCTGGGCACGCCTGCCCTGCTGTGGGAGGGGATGGGCTCAAAACACACCATGGAGCTTTGAAAAGAAGAATGTGAAATATTTCACTCATGTTTTTTAAACATGCCAACATAATGCTGTGGGATCACATAAAATATATTCGTCATTTGTTTAACTTTTTAAACGATGACATCCCAATATGGACCCAAGACAAATATGTGTAAAATGCAAAATCCTTGCCAGTGTAAGGGGGAGAGGAGACGACGGGGAGGAGAATGTAGGGCGATGTGGGGAGAGTCGTGGGGAGAACTGGGGCCTGCGCTCAGGAGAGAGCTGGTGGCGGTGAGAGAAGTGTCAGCGACGGGTGGGGTGGTGGCCGTGGGAGAAGTATGGAGGGTGGACTAGAGGTGAGAACGTGTCAAGAGAAAGAGTGCCCTGGTGTAGAGAAGGGGTGCCCGGAGCACTGGGGTGGGGAAGGGGTGGGCAGAGCATGGACAGGGCTAGGAAGCCGCCTCCCCACAGAGGACCACCCAGGTCCTCTCGGTTTCCCCACA
>NW_006286818.1:528266-528705 GCF_000327345.1 Myotis davidii
CTCAAAGTTCCATCGAGATTAATCATCATCCCGGCTGCCTGACTCAGGGGTTGAGCATTGACCTATGAACCAGGAGGTCACAGTTCGATTCCGGTCAGGGCGTGTGCTGGGGTTGTGGGCTCGCTCTCCTGTGGGGGGCGTGCAGGAGGCAGCCAATCAGTGATTCTCATCATTGATGTGTCCATCTCTCTCTTCCTCTCTGAAATCAATTTTTTTTAAAAATAGCACCTACCTCGTGCCAGTCGCTCTGTCAGCTGCCAGGGCACAGCAGAGAACAGAGGTGCTCTGTGCCTGGCCTCCGGGCGCGCAGCGCTGGGCCGTCACCGGCGGATGTGACCATGCTGCCCGCTGGCCTCCTCCAGCTCAGCTCCAGCGACCGCAGTCCTGGCAGCAAGCCCTCCGTCTCCCAGACAGAGCAGCCCAGCCCGTGCCCCTGGGG
>NW_006286818.1:528755-529949 GCF_000327345.1 Myotis davidii
CACGGGCACATGCCCACAGGCCCGCAGGGGGCGCCCCAAAGCAAGCAGAGCCCTCCCGCTAGCGTGACCCTGGCGTGGCCCTGTCCGTGGTGCTGAACCCAGGGGCGGCCAGGCCTCCCCAAAAGGAGTACCCAACCAGACACTCCTGACGAAAACACCAAAACCCACAAAACAGAGCAACCAGCACAGGGCCCCTGGGCCTTCCCGGGGGTGCTCAGGCCTGTCTCCTAGGACCTAGTTTCTCCTCCGCCAAGTTCACCCAAGGGCCGGGCTGCAGGAAGCAGGACGATGGGTCTCTCCCAACCCCAGCCTGGCCCGAAGGGAGCCCGCAGCCAGGAAAAACGGCCCGGGCCTCCTCGTCCACCACCACCCCCCCACCCTCATGAGCCCGGGCCTCCTCGTCCACCAACCCCCCCCACCCTCATGAGCCCAGGCCTCCCTCTCGCACAGCGAAGGCTGGGACCCACTGCCCATCACACAAATCCGAACTTCAGCATAAAGGTCTGTGTGCCTTGACGAGTGAAGTCAGTCAGTCAGAGAAAGACAAGTGTCACATGATCTCACTCACATGTGGAATCTCAGGAACAAAATAAACTGATGGACAAGGGGACCCAGAGACATGGCCGCAGGGAACAGAGTGCGGGATCTCGGAGGGAAGGCGGGGAGGCTGGGTGGGTGGGAGGTGATCAACCAAGGACCTTGTATTAATATATGCATGGCCCATGGACACAGACAGTGGGGTGGTGAGGACCTGGGGTGGGGGCGGGGGAGGGGGTCAATGGGGAAAAGGGACATATGTAACACTTTCAACAGTAAAGGCTTATTTTTAAAAAGTTCTGTAACCTATTGGTATGAATATATCTACACTAATAAAAGAGAAACATGGTAATTGGCATACGACCGCTACCCTCCCCATTGGCTAATCAGCAAGATATGCAAATTAACTGACAGCCAAGATGGCGGCCGGCAGCCAGGCAGCTTGAAACTAACAGGAGGCTTGCTTGCCTCAGTGACGAAGGAAACCAACGTTCCCCACCTGCCGCTGCAGGCCTCTGAGCTGCAACTCTAAGCAACTATGTAACAAATATAGAAGCTAAACAAAACCGCAGAAACCTGCTTTCAGCCAGCTGGGATCTCAGAGCTGGAGTTGAAACAGTGTTTCAATTATAGAACCCAAACAAACCAGATACCTGC
>NW_006286818.1:530633-535380 GCF_000327345.1 Myotis davidii
CTACCCCGAGCATGACTGAGGGTAGCAACCCAACCCCCTGATCTGCCCTGCTCTGTGTGTACAGGGGGCAGTTCCCCAACTCCCCCATCGGCCCTATTCTGTGCATGACATGGGGGAGCTCCCCAAACCCTTGATGGGCCCTGCTCTATGCGTTACAGGGGGCAGTGCCCCAACTCCCCAATAAGCCCTTCTCTGAGCCCGACCAGGTGCTGCACCTAGGGATTGGGCCTGCCCTCTGCCACCCAGGAGCAAGCCTAAGCCAGCAGGTCGTTATCTCCCAAGGGGTCCCAGACTGCTAGAAGGCACAGGCCGGGCTGAGGGACGCCCCTGCCCCCCGAGTGCACAAATTTTTGTGCACCGGGCCTCTAGTATATAAAATAAAAAGAAAGAAAAAGTTCTGCATGCCTCACTGTCAGCACCCCCAACACACACACACAGACAGAATGAAGAGCTCAAGGGACACAGTCCACTGTGTGAGCTCCTTGTGCAGGAGGCTGTCGCATCCCACTCCAGTCGCTACGGAAACAAGGAAGGAGCTGGGGCATTCGCAGAGGCAGGTGTCGGGAGAGGCAGCCCAGCCGGAAGCCCGGGTCACCAGGGCCGGCGCCCTTCCCTCCCTGCACCTGCAGCTCCGAGGGAGCCTCTCCGGCCGGCCCGACTCCAGTGGGGAGTGAAAGGGCAGCAGGGAACGGGAACTGGAGAAGAGAACGACTTCGAACGGAAGCAGGAGACCACGTCCACGTGACCTTGAGCAGGTCCTCTCCCTCTGGCCCCCCTCTCACCCTTCAGGGGGCGACTGATGGCTCAGGCCACCGACAGCCTGGACAGTGACGGCTCCGGGACCACACGGCTGTCCTCTGGCGCCCGGCATGCTGCCCACACGCACAGTGGAGCCAACATATGCAACATGTGCGCCAAAGGACGGCAAACGTGCCCACAGAGGCGCTGCCCTTGAGGGGGCGCGGCTAGAACACGCCCTCCGCTGCGTCCAGGACCAAGGCGTCTTCTGTGTCCACTGTTCGTCAGACCCGTGAGCGAGCCCGGCCCCCGTGCCTGACCTGCCGCTGCGGCTCCGGGCCCAGCTTTCCTCTCGCCCCTCTCCTGCTGTGAGCAGTCTCCTTCTTTCCTGGAGGAAGGTGGAGGGGACTGGAAAGAGGAGGGGGAAGCGCTAGGCCAGCGAGCCAGAGGACCACCGCGCTATCAGCATCACCTCCCTGGAAACCGCACCTTGTGAGTCAGCGCCGTGAAGGGGATGGAGGCGCTGAGGGGCGGGGGCAGGGCAGTCGCAGGCAGGATGTGGCCGCAGGGGGCGGGAGGCTGAGTCCCGCTCTCAGGGTTGAATCTCAGCTGGATGCGCACGCACACGCCTGTGCCCAGGAACATTGCACTCTGCGGGTGCAGAGCCCCCTCCGCCTGCTGCCGCCCCATCTGTGCTCCGGCCACAGCCCCCCCCCCCACGTCTCTCCCCACAGCCACGCAGGACAAAGGAGGCAGCTGCAGCCCGACCGGCGCGGTTGAGCGTCAACCTATGAACCAGAGGTCACGGCTCGAATCCAGGTCAGGGGACATGTCGAGGCCATGGGCTCGGTCCCCAGTGTGGGTGGTGCAGGATGCTCGCTCATCACTGATTTTCTCTCTCTCTCTCTCCCTCTCCCTTCCTCTCTGGAATCAATTTTAAAAATGCAAAAAGGCAACTGTGATGTCAGAGCTTACACACTACAGGTTCTCAGAGCCAGTCCCAGGCATGGGGAAACGGGTAGAGGGACATGCATGGGATGGCCCGGGCCACCTGCCCCTCCCGCCCGCGCGGACTCTGTGCCCTGCGAGCCGGCCTTTCCCAGTTCCTGGTAAGCCTCACCACCGCCATCGCCACCATGAGACTAGCTGCGTGACCTCACCCGGCGCCGCCTCCTCTGGAGGCCTCCTTTCGTCATCGTCTGGGCAATGACTGCCTGGACTCACGTGACCCCGAAGCCCACACTGGCTCCCGCCGCCTGCGACTCTCGACTCTGCTCGAGAAGGGAGAAGCGATGTGCAGGTCCCGTCCTGGCAGGTGGCTGCAGCCACGGCTTTGGCTGGGCTGGTCCCCGGGTTCCAGCAGATGCTCTTTGGCTCCTCCCCGCAGCAGTCACTGCTCATCGTTAACAGTCCGCACTAACAGCGATTTTCATGTTCATTATAAGCAGGAAAGGGGAGAGCAGAGCGTAAGGGATTACAGGAGGGCTTCTAAAACTCTTGTTCTGTACTCCCCAATCCCCCTTATCGAACCTCTCCCTCCCCCTCTCTCCCGATTTCTCTCTCTCTCCCTTCCGCACTCTTCTTCCTCTCTCCCTCTCCCTCTCCATCTCTTTCTCTGTCCCTCTCTCTCCCTCCCCCCTCTCTCTACCCCTTCTCTCTCTCTCCCTCTCTCCCTCTCTCTCTCTCTCTGAAATACTGTGATGGGCAGAATTCTGAGACAGTCCCTAAATTCTTGCCTCCTTGCCTACACAGCCTGCCCACTTCTCCCTCCGTGTGGGAAGACTCCCCAATAGGAGGGGGAGGTGATGCAGGGCCCCAACCAGCTGCTGTTGAGTTAAGGGAAAGGAAGACCACCTTGCGGGGCTGACCTCATCAGGCAAAGTCCCATAAAAGCGGGACGGCCCTTCCTGGGGAGGGAGACTCTTTCAGGACTTTAAGGAGGTGAGTGGGCAGGCCCTGGCGGTGGCTCAGCTGGTTGGAGCATCCTCCCTGTGCACCAAAAGGTTGCAGGTTTGATTCCTGTCAGGGCACATACTTAGGTTGTGATTTGATCCCAGTCGAGGAACATGCAGAAGGCAACCAATCCATGTTCTCTCTTCCCCGCTCTCCCTTCCTCTCTAAAATCAATAAAAACATATCTTCAGGTGAGAATTAAAGAAGAAGGAGGAGGAGGAAGAGGAGGAGGAGGGGGAGGAGGAGGAGGAGCAGGAGATGAAGAAGAAAGTGAGCTGATAAGAGGGCTATAGGGCAAGGCCTGGAGCAGATCCTGGAAGCCAAGAGGGGCCCTGGAGTGAAAACCCACAAGAGAATGGGACTTCAGTCCTGCAACCACAAGGACCTGAATTCTGCCAGGAATCATGGGAGCTCAGACGAGGATGCTATGCTCCCAAAAGGAACACAGGCCAGCCCACAGCCAGATGTCACTCTATGTGACCCTGAGCAAAGAGCCCACGGGCTGGGCTGGGCGCCCGGCTCACAGGAACCAAGAGAGAAGAGTGTCTGTGTTTCAAGCTGGTGCATTTGTGGTACTTTGTTGCTCAGCAATAGAAAAGGAATATGAAAGCTTCACCAGAGGAAATACCCCACAATGCCTGTCGCCCATGCTCATGCCAGCTCGGTGGCCTGCCTTCGTCATTCACTGGGAGCTGACCAAGACCCTCCCCCTGACCCCGCCGCCCAGACCGGCCATAAAGATAACCAGCTCCTTGCCTCCTCCCGCATGAAGGCGATGACAGCGCCCAGCCCTGTGCCAATGGAGGATGCAGAGACCACCCGGGGACAAGTGCCCTTCTGTTTCTCCCAGCCAATTGGGTAATGGCATGCAAATGACTCTGTTAGCTGCCAGGCCAATCGACAGCCATGCTGTGCGTGATGCAAATGGCCCCCGGAGGGTATCCTTGGCACTGAGTGCGGACGCCCGCCCTCTGCCCTTCCTCCTCTGTGTGCGCCCGTCTGCCCTCTGGCCTCTGCCTGCCACTGGGCCTCCCTGCCACGGAGCCTCATGCAAGGTGGCCCCAGGGGCAGGAGGACAGGGAGGCCCAGGAGGTGATGGCAGAGCCGGGCCCTGCCCTATCCAAGGATCTCCCACCTCCTTGCACCCACCACCTGTGCCCCACACCTTTCTTTCTTTTTTGAATCTTTTTTAATATATTTTTTATTGATTAAGATATTACATATGTGTCCCTGTCCCCCCATCCCCCCCCCCCCCCCCCCCCCCGTTGTCCGTGTCCATTGGTTAGGCCTCTATGCCTGCATGTAAGTCCTTTGGTTGCTCTTTCCCCCTTACCGCCACCCTCCCCTACCCTCCCTCCAAAGCCCGACAGTCCAATCAATGCCTCTCCATCTCTGGATCAGTCCTTGTTCATCAGTTTATGTTGTTCCTTATATTCCACAAATGAGTGAGATCATGTGGTATTTATCTGCTCACCGGTTCCATCCATGTTGTGGCAAATGGCAAGAGTTCCTTTTTCTTCTTCCTCTTCTTAAAGGATACCTTTCAGCATTTCATGTAATGCTGGTTTGGTGGTGATGAACTCCTTTAGCTTTTTCTTAGCCGTGAAGCTCTTTATCTGACCTTCTATTCTGAATGATAGCTTTGCTGGATAAAGTAATCTCGGTTGCAGGTTCTTGCTATTCATCACTTTGAATATTTCTTGCCACTCTCTTCTGTCCTGCATGGTTTGTGTTGAGAAATCAGCTGACAATCGTATGGGTACTCCCTTGTAGGTAACTAACTGTTTTTCTCTTGCTGCTTTTAAGATTCTCTCTTTGTCTTTTGCCCTTGACATTTTAATTATGTGTCTTGATGTGGTCCTCTTTGGATTCCTTTTGTTTGGTATTCTCTGTGCTTCCTGGACTTGCAAATCTATTTATTTCACCAGGTAGGGGAAATTTTCTGTCATTATTTCTTCAAATAGGTTTTTAATATCTTGCTCTCTCTCTTCTTCTGGCACCCCTATAATTCAGATGTTGGTGCGCTTGAAGTTGTCCCAGAGGCTCCTTACACCTC
>NW_006286818.1:538922-543278 GCF_000327345.1 Myotis davidii
TTTTGAATCTTTATGGGCACCTTATTCAGATGGCTGGTGATCTGAGAAGAGGGCGGGTTGTGTGCCATAAAGACCATCTTACATCTCATCTGAAGCTGACTTTTTAAAATATTTTTACTGATTTCAGAGAGGAAAGGTGAGGGAGAGGGAGAGAGAGAAACACCAATGATGAGAATCATGGATTGGCTGCCATTCACAACCCCGCACATGCCCTGACTGGGAATCAAACTGTGACCTCCTGGCTCCTAGGTCCACGCTCAACCCCTGGGCTGTGCCGCTGGGCAAGCTGACCTTTCTGATGAGGAGAAACATGTAGCTAACGGGTTTGGGATTCTGGAAAAAGTGAGCGTTGGAATGTAGGGAGAGGTGACCAGATAAGACTGCACCCGCGGCTTTCTCCGCGCCCTGCGTCTGCTGACCCAGCGGGTCTCTCCCTGGGGTGCAATAGCCTGATGCCCTCCTGATCGCTTCTGTTCTCCCGGGGCTCAAGGGGCACTGCTTGTGGTTCTCTGGGGCTCAAGGCGTCTGGCCATACCTTTCCGTTCCCACAACAGTAGCTTCCCGAGCACTAACTCCCCAGGCAGGCTCGGCCCTCCGCTCTCTCCGCCCGCTAGCTGTCATTCCAGTTTGTTTCTGGGGGCGTGTCCGTGCAGCATCCTCTTCCTCCGTGGGGGAGACAGGAAGGACCCAGGGCTCTTTCCAAGAGACGAGGGAGTAGCCTCATTCTCAGGGGTCAGCGTGCACCGAGGCCCAAGACTGAACAAGAGGGACCCGGAGAAGTGGGTGCAGAGGGCAGCAGGCGTAGCTACTGACGGACTGGAGCGAGGAAGCCACAGTGGGCATGTGGGCGGCAGCAGCCTGTGGGGAGGCTGCAGGCAGGCGGGCACGGGGAGACTTGTGGGGTCTAGTGAGCAGAGAGGAGGGGTGGGGGCTGCAGCCCGGAAGGCTCAGGCCAGGCACCGGGCAGGGGGAGGGGTGAGCGTGAGGTCGGCCTGGGAGTGTGTGTGTGTGGGGGGGGCGGGGAATGGCACAGCGGAGCCCTATGCTCGGGGCTCAGTTCTATGCCCCCCATTCCTCAGGCTGGGTGCCCCACAGAACTGTGTGCTCCCCCAAGAAACACTTCCTCCTCCGCGGTGCAGGCGCCTTCCGACGGCCTTGCTCCCACCCCACACCTTTGACCAGATGATGGCTCCCGAGGAAGGGGGAGCTGCAGAGACAACTGAGGATGAGCAGGCAGGAGGGGTGCATGCTGAGGGCTGGGGGCTACTAGTCTCCCTGCCGCCCAACAGGGGGAGCCAGGCCTGAGATCCTCCTCCGTTGCAGTCTGCTCGTGCACCCAGTCCCTGCTGGGCAGCCCCCCAAGCGGAGCATCACCCACCGAGAAAGACTGACGGGCCTCAAACCAGGAAACAGACCTCCCCCAGGAAGGCCAGACGGACCTGCTGGAGTCAGAGCTCTCTCTCCCCAGCTGAACCCTGAGCTCCGAGGAAGTGGCCCTTCGGAAGGCCGGGCACCCAGGAGAGCAAGCTGCTTGCCCAGGCTCAGGAACGCCCCAAGCACGGCAGCAGCAGGCGGGGGAGAGGCTGAGCAGCTGGTGCCGTGTAATGCATTGTGACACCAGGCCCCGTGGCAGCATAACGTTCTGTGTCACGGTAACAGAACTGACATTTCTTCCTTGGCACCCCTGCCGTGCCCTTTCCCCAGCGCCCCCAGGCCCCCCAGACCCAGGGGTCAGGGCCAAGGAAGGAGGGGCCCCGCGCCCCACTGTCGTCACAGCCGATTTCCACTTGGGAGCAGGCCGGTCCCAGCAGCCCAGGAGGGGAGGGAGGAGAAGGAGGTTCAGGCTGGGCAAAGGGAAGGGCAGGACAAGAGTGGGAGGGGCAGGGAAAGGACAGATTCTTTGTACAACTGAGGCAGGTGAAGAAAGACCATTTGGTGTGATAGGGAGAGAGCTGGAAGTCAGGAACCTAGAGCTCACCCAGGTGGGACACTCTCTTTGGACAAGTCACTTTATGTCCCTGAGCCCAGTATTTTTATCCACAAACTAGAGGCCTGGTGCACGAAATTCATGCACAGGTAGGGCCCCTAGGCCTGGCTGGTGATCAGGGCCGATCAGGGCCTTCCTTCTCCCGGCTGCCAGCTGCCAGCCAGGCCCTTCCTTCATTCTGTGCCACCCCCTGGTGGTCAGCACACGTCATAGCGAGCGGTCGAACTCCTGAAGGGACAATTTGCATGTTCAGCTTTTATTAGATAGGATGAGGGGCAACTCATATCCTGACAGCATAGGGTTCTTGTGGAAAGCAAACTGGATATACATGGGAAGAGTCACTGAAAAGAAAATGCTAAACAAAGATTAGTCAAGGGCATGAAGAGATGAGGCCAGAGCTGTGGCGGTGGGAGGGGGTGGGAGGGCTAGGTAGTGTGAACCCTGAGAAGAAGAAAAAACACTTATTGAGAATGGCTCCTGGTGGCTAGAAGCTGCGCTGAGCAAGCCTCCTCTCTGAACTGCCGGCCTGCACTGTGCTCCTGCCCCTGAGCCAGCCCTTAGAAAGGTTTCCTGGAATCCTAGCTCAACCAATAGGATTGAGGCTTTCCCCATCCAATCAGAATTGTGCAGCTCCAACCAATCAGAGTGGCTCTATTCTAACCAATCAGGACAGTGCCCTTTGGAGCAATCGCTCTGCGATTGTTTGGATCCTCATGTGCATGAGGACTGACCAATCGGGGACCAGGTGGGATTTCTGTCCATATAAGCCAGCTCCCCTCGGCTCTGACATGCCCTCTGCCTTTCCACGAAGACTGTGTCTCCCTGGCTGAGCCGAAGACTGGCCATGTCCGGCCTCAGTGGCCTCACAGCCCTTGTGCTGCACCCCAAACTGGGGATTCCTGTTGGCGTTAAATTGGCACCGACAGCCATTGGTTGAAAGCAGTGAAGCCAAATTCTCCCTTCCAGGGAGCAGAGGTGAATCCGGAACCTGCCGTGTGGGCCTGGGGGTGGTTGGGAATCAAGACTCTGGGAGTTGGCCTTCCCCAGCCTGGACTCTTCCTTCCCGGCATGTTCCAGTTCCTGCTCACGGTCCATCCCCCTCACGACTGAGGAGCAGGCAGAGAGCAGGCCGCAGACACCCCATCCCAGAGCGCACTCACCCTGGGCCTCTCTGATGGGATCTTCGGGAACCAAGCTATCCTAAGGAACCCATCTATGAGTTACATTGTATCAAGTAGCCCTGGCTGGTTTGGCTCAGTGGATAGAGCCCCGGCCTGTGGACTGAGGGTCCTGGTTCCATTCCGGCCTGAGGTTGCGGGCTCCATCCCCAGTAGGGGGCATGCAGGAGGCAGCCGATCCATGATTCTCTCTCATCATTGATGTTTCTCTCTCTCCTTCTCCCTTCCTGCGAGGCGGGGGGGCGGGTGTATCAAGTAGAACTAGCAAAGCTGAGTCCCCATAACGTGCAGGAGTGACAGTGACAGCCGCGGCTGGCATTTGGGCGCTGGGGCATTTACAGGGTCCTCATTTAATTCTCCTTTGGTTCTTACTGCGCCCCCAGGAGGCAGGCGCTAAGTTATTATCCCCTTTTCAGGGGAGGAAACTGCGGCTCAGAGTTCAACTGCTTGCCGAGCCCACACGGCTCCTCCTGACCAACCACAGCACCAGCCGGGCCACCGCCCGGGCACCGCTGGAGGCGCAGCGTGGATCTCAGACCTGCAGCCAGAGACAGGGGCACGGGGATGCAGAACCCTCGTCCCGCACGGAGGGAGTGGGGTGTCTACCTCCACCCTGTGCTTCCCAGGTGAGGAGAGCGAGGTGCTGACAGCGGCTTCTATCCCGGCTCAGCAAGCGCTTTCTGTAAAACATCAGAAAATAAGTATTTCAGGCTCTGAAGCCACGTAGGTCTCTGCAGCCTAGTAGTCGTTGAGATTTGTTTTATTGCTTTTTTCTTACAATGTACCCTTTTAAAATGTAGAAACCGTTCTTAGCAGGGAGACTGCACAGAGCAGGCTGGCTGTGGGTGGGCAGCACGGGGTGGGGGAAGCAGGTCTACAGTGTTCATATACAAAACATGAGGTTACGACCGTTACACTAGCTTTATTGACTTTGTTTCGGGTACCCACAACCGTAAGCCTACTTTTCTCCCCTCCCCCAGTTTTGGGGTGAATGACTTGAATGAGTGGGTGATAGTAACTATGGACTACAGCTCTGAGAGTGGGGGTGAGCCCTACCCAGGAACTGGGAGGAGCTGAAGGGTTATTCCTGGGTCCTCACTTGTTGAACAAAGTGGGCTGGTTGAGCCTGGAAGTACCACCCTGACACCAGGAGCCTCCTGCTCTGCCTCTCTCCCTGGCCCTCCGTAATCT
>NW_006286818.1:543372-546245 GCF_000327345.1 Myotis davidii
CCTCCCCCCGTCCCCCGCCCTCAGCTGTCTCAGCAGCCGCTGATCACACCCCAGGTGAGATGCTTACTTAAGCCCAGTTCCCCACAGTGGCCTGCAGAAGGAAAGCTCCAGCCACAGGGCAGGCCGGAGGGGGCTGGCCAGTGTGGGCGGCAGAGGACAGTGAGGCATTCCCTGGGAACCCGCAGTAGAGATGGTAATAATAATAATAATAATAATAATAAATCCTGGCCGGTGTGGCTTAGTGGATAGAGCGCTGGCCCTTGGACTGAAGGGTCCCAGGTTCGACTCCGGTCAAGGGCACGTACCTCAGTTGCAGGCTCCTCCCAGCCTGGGCTCTGGTCAGGGTGTGTGCAGGAGGCAACCAATCCATGTGTCTCTCTCACATGGATGTTTCTCTCTGTCCTTCCCTCTCTCTTCTACTCTCTTTAAAAATCATTGGAAAAATATCCTCAGGTGAGGATTAACAACAACAAACACAGAAATAGTAATAATAACGTAGATGACAGCAGCCGTAACTCAGACGCACAGGCGCCTGTCCCCGCCAGGCGCGGCCCTCCGCTTTCTGTGTGTGAACTGAGCCTCCTCAGTGCAGGGCCGGATGTGCTGCTGTTATCCCCGCCGGGCAGGCGAGGAGAGCGAGGCTCGGAGAGGATGCAGGGCTTGCTCACGCTCACACAGCCTGAAAGGACCCCTCCCTGGGCTCCACGGCCACGGGGAGGGTGCTGGGGGAGAGGAGGCAGCCATGTCCAGAGCTCGGGCCCCCCTACCCTGGGGTCTGGGCGCCCTGGGTGGCAAGGCCATCGCGACTCACACACAAGGATGCAAGTCCGTTTCCCACTCAACCTCCTGGCCACACGCCTGCTGTGTGCCAGGCCCTGGGGCCTGCGGCTCAGCTGCCGTGAGGAGCACGGGGACCAGCGTGAGCCAGCGCGCCCACGGCGGCAGCGCCCTGCACACAGCAGCGAGTGCCCAGCCAGTGCCCTGGGCAGGGGGGTCGCGTGCCTTTACTTATTTATTTATTTATTTATTTATTTATATTGTAAATCCTCACCCCAGGATATTTTCCCATCGATTTTTAGGGAGAGTAGGAGAAAGAGGGAGAGACAGAGAGACACATCGATTGGTTGCCTTCTGCATGCACTGCAATCAGGGCCCTTGGTGAGGAACCTGCAACTGAGGTACGTGCCCTTGACCGAAATCGAACCCGGGACCCTGTGGTCTGCAGGCCGATGCTCTATCCACCAGGCCACACTGGTTAGGGTGGAAGTCAAATTTATCAAATCCCTGCTGGTGCCAGGCACCACGGACACCCCCCTTTCCTTTCCCTTCACGATCTATAGCCAAGGAGGTGTGGGTTCCTTTATTGCTATGGTCACCGGTGTGCTTGATTCTGCACTAGACATGCTGCCTAACACGGAAACGCACATCCCAGCCGCCAGCAGGGAGTGCGCACACAGCTGGTGCTCAGGGAGCCCTTTAAGTGAATGGCAAAGCATAGTTCCTGCCCTTGAGGAACTGCGGGCTCGGGGGACAGTGGTCGCGACAGATGTGTGGGTGGAAGCGGGCAGGGGTGCACGGGGTCCGGGAGGGGCCAGAGCAGAGCTGGCAAAGGCGTCTCGGAGAGGGCTGTGCAGGCCTGGTGCTGAGAAAGAACAGGAGCCTGTAGGGAGAGGGCACCGTGGGAGAGGGAGGTCTCAGAGCTGAGGGCACAGCCCTGGGAAGTAGGCACGGGCGCCAGGTGGTCACAGAAGCGCTAAGCCTTAGCGCAGTGGTTCTCAGCCTGCTGGCCCTTTAAATACAGCTCCTCATGTTGTGACCCAACCATAACATTATTTTCGTGGCTACTTCATCACTGTCATGTTGCTACTGTTATGATATGCAGGATGGTCTTAGGCGACCCTTGTGAAAAGGTTGTTCGACCGCCAAAGGGGTCGCGACCCACAGGTTGAGAACCGCTAAGGGCTCCCTGCTGCTGGGTTATGGGTGAGGAGTGAGTGTGGAGGGTTATGGTCACTGAAGGAGGAACGCATGAAGCCGAAAGGGGTGAACAATTTTAAGTGTGTTCGGTAAAAATTAGATGTGCTGAGCTCCAGAATGGCTCCAGCACCCAGGGGTGGGGGAGGTTTTAAAGGACCCTAAGCACGCGTTTTCAGCGGGAGCTCTTTGGGAGGGTCCGGACTCTGGGAAAGTCCCGGAGAGAGGGACGGGTCTTAGCAAGTGCAGTGTGGCCCACACAGAGGGACTGTCCATCGTGAAGTAGTCAGCTCCTCGGGGAGGGGTAGCGATTCAATTATTTGATCAAAACTAACATTCCAGGCTCATTTTGGGCAGCATGGGGCCGATGGTCATACCTTCCTCGCTGCTTCCCGCTGAGGGGTGGGCGTGCTGAGGGTGGGCTGTGAGTGTGGGTGGCGGAGGCCGCCTAGGTTCCCCTGGTTGCGCGGGGGTCGCGGGGCAGGATTTCCCTGAGAGATCGTGGCTGAAGGCTCGCGGCGGTCCTAAGGGGCCGATGAAAAATGGCGCAGAACACACGGGCCAAACATGAGGACGAGGATAGGAATGGGAACGTCCTGTGGAGGGAAGAGCCAGGTAGACATACTCTCCCAGGAAGAAGCACAGACCCCTTTCCACCGTCAAGAGCCCTCCTCCTTTAAACGTAAGACGGGAAACCATGAAAATCTTGGAAGAATCCACAGGCAGCAAAATATCAGACATATGTCATAGCAATAGCTTTCCTGACACAGCTGCTAGGGCAATGGAAACCAAGGAGAAAATGAACAAATAGGACTACATCAAAATAAAAACTTCTGGCCTATTTGACCTTGGGCAAGTAACTTTATCTTTAAGTTTCCTCATCTTTAAAGTGGGTTAAT
>NW_006286818.1:546700-553464 GCF_000327345.1 Myotis davidii
TTCCCTCAGCACCATTGAGAAATTTTCAAAATTTTTTTTATAATAGCAGCACCATTACCATAGTGAAGATCTGGAAACAGCCTAAGTACCCATCAGCAGATGAATGGATTAGAAAAGTGTGGTACATCTACACAATGGAATACTATGCTGCTGTAAAGAAGGAACTCTTACCATTTGCAACAGCATGGATGGAGCTGGAGAGCATTATGCTAAGTGAAAATAGCCAGTCAGAGAAAGATAAATACCACATGATCTCACTCATATGTGGGATATAATGATCAACATCAACTGATGAACAAAAACAGAGCCTGGGGAAAAATTTTTAGACTATAATAGAAGTAATCCTGTTATTGGCAGATTTTGAATATTTCCTACAACTTTTGTGATATTATAATATGTTATTACAGTTTTAGTAATATTTATTATATTTAAAATAATTATATTTAAAATAATTTTTATTATATTTAAAATAATTTTTCTTGAAATAATAAAAAAAGAGGTCTAGTCCTCTTCGATTTTGGAGGGTGAAGCCGCTAGTGAGTCTGTCTGATCCTGAATTTGAACTAAAGTTTTGGCAATGTCATCTAGGCTTTCTTGTAGGTCCTGAAACAGGATTTCAGAATACGGTAGAGCAGTGGTTAGGCCAACCCCTTATGGCAGGTCCAACCCCTGCTGTGATGCCCAGGGTTATGAGGAGAGGGATTATCTGGACTCCTCTTTTGTGTCGGCTGTGATCGGTTACGGGGACAGGTAAAGACTGATTATTGGGGCCACATCTACACTGGGTGAGAGATAGATGAGAGTACAGGTTCCTGCCCAGTTGGTGGGGAGGCAGATGTCTGTGTTCTCCCCACAGAGGAAGAAGAATCCCTGATCATGCAGACAAGCTGAGGGGTAGGGAGAAGAGGTGACTAAAGGGTATGAAATTCCTTTCCCAGTTCTACGCACCAAACCGAGAGGGTCATCGCCATGGCGCTACTGATAAGGGTGACAGTTGAGTGGTTGAGATTCCATTGCAATGAAAGGGAGAGAACACGAGGATGGGCTGTTATCCAAGGGAAAAGCGAAAGGGAAGGGAAAGGGCAGTTGAAGCCTGGGGCCTGGATGGTTGGATAGGAAGTAAAACAGGTCGGCTGTAGAAATAACCATTGGCTTCGGGATGACCTGGTAGTTAACCTGTTGGTACCACTGGCCGTTCAGTAGTTCATGGTTGACTGTGGTGTTGCAGGCTGATGATGGGAGATGGCCCATTGCTATATTGTTCTGTGACCTTGTAAAGCATAAAGGGGCTTGGGCGATTGGTGGGGTGTGCAGAGTGATAGGACCTGTGACCAGGATGGAGGAAGGAGCTGCTTAGCAAGAGATTGAATATAAGAACGGAGAAGAAGGGAGGCTTGATGCCTGGGCTGCAGGATAATTGCCTAGAAGGGTGTCTGCCTTTTAAGAAACAGTTCCCTCTTTATCAGCTAGTGATGTTTGCCTGCTTCCACCTCTGGATTGGGATAGGGATGGTGGCATTTGCGGAAGAGGAGAGGGAAAGGCGGAGCCAGCAGCCCTGGGGAAGGCTGGATTGGTCTGGCTCAGGAGGGAATGGACGAGTTAGGTGTTGGTTGGAAACGAGTGGAGGTGGGAAGGGTCCCTCTGGGTGGAGGAGAGGAGGGCTGGGATAGGGTGAGAAGGAGAGCTAAGTCCCACTTCCAGGCCAGGGATGGCCCCAAGGGGGAAGGGTATGTTGGCGACCTAGAAGGAGGGAAATCGCACCCCACGGGTAAGTGAAGTCCCTGGAGAAGGAGTCCCACAGGAAGATGAGAGTCCTGATGCGAAGGGGGAGGGGCGGTCGGAGGACCCGGAGGACTTGTCTTGGGGGAGGAGGGGGCTTCCAGGAAAGGCAGGGTTTGTAGGGTCAGTACACGGGGGCACGTGCAGGGGTGCTCACTCAGTCGTCCTCTCCCTCTGGGATGTGGGCCAGGCGGGGTCTGGTGGGCCCGGCCAGGTGGCTATGATACTTAGGGGACTCAACTGTGTGATGGAGGTGTTGTGGGGCGTGTGTTAATCTGGAAAGGTGGAACCATGGGGGATGCTCGGGTAGTTTAGCTGCAGTGGGGTGGTTAGGAGTACCTGATAAGGGCCTTGCCATTGGGGCTGTAAACTATTTGACAAATGGATTTCCTTTAGGAGGACCCAGTCCCTGGCTGTAGAGGAGTGTGTGTGGGATGTGGGGAGGGGGGTCTGCCCTAAAAGGTCAAGGGAGGACCTGATCAGCTTGTTCTCTCAGCAACGAGGTTTAAAATGGGGACACAGCCCTAATCAGTTTGGCTCAGTGGATAGAGCGTCGGCCTGTGGACTGAAGGGTCCCAGGTTCGATTCCGGTCAAGGGCATGTACCTGGGTTGCAGGCACATCCCCAGTAGGAGGTGTGCAGGAGGCAGCTGATCAATGTTTCTCTCTCATCGATGTTTCTAACTCTCTATCCCTCTCCCTTCCTCTCTGTTAAAAGAAAAAGTCAATAAAATATATTTTTAAAAATAATAAAATAAAATAAAATGAGGACACAGTCTCCTAGAGGGGTTCCCGTGGAAGGGAAGTTTCCTAATAAAAGCGTCTTCCATATATGAGTTCAAAGGGACTAAGGAAGGAGGGTGCACGGAGGGGCGGAGGGGGCGGGGGGTTGCCCTGATGCGCATAAGGGCTAGAGGTAGGGAGAGTAGTTTAAGGTTCCTTGATTTTGAGAGTTAGTTTAGTTAGGTGAGACTGAATTAAGGAATATGCCTTTTCTACCTTGCCTGGAGATTGGGGCTGGTAGGGGGATGTAAGTTCCATGACTGTTCAGAGTGGAGGAGACCTGTTGAGTCATCCTATCTAATAAAGAGGTAATATGCAAATTAACTCTCACACCCTCACAACATGGCTGCTTACAACCAGGCCGGCAGGGGGGGTTAGTGAATGATGACCAAAGGACTGAACAGCAGGCTGCGTGGGGTGACCAGGCCGACAGGGCGGGGGCAGTTGGGGGTGACCAGGCCAGAATGGGGGGCAGTTGGGGGCAACCTGGCCAGTAGGGGGGGCAGTTAGAGGGCATCAGGCAGGCATACAGAGGCAGTGAGAGGCAATCAGGCCAGCAGGGAGGGTGGCAGTCAGGGGTGACCAGGCAGAAAGGCAGGTGAGCAATTAGGAGCCAGTGGTCCAGGATTGTGAGAGGGATCGGGCCTAAACCAGCAGTTGGACATCCCCCAAGGGGTCCCGGATTGGAGAGGGTGCAAGCTGGTTGAGGGGACCTTCCCCCCCACACACACACATGAATTTTGGGCACCAGGCCTCTAGTTTGAAATATGAAAGCAGGGCCATTATCTGATTGCAGTGAGGTGGGGAGGCCGAATCTGGGGATGACAAGCTGAATGGGAGCTGTGTAACCTCAAGGACTTTCAGATGCAGTGGGGAACGTTTCTGCCCAGCCTGAGGAGGTGTCTACCAGGGTTAAGAGAAACTTGGTCCTTCTAATGGGGGGCAAGTGAGTGCCGTCGATCTGCCAGTCTTGTCCAGGGGCTTGGCCCCTTGCTGGATGAGTGGGGAAAGGAGGAGGTCTACCTGTCCTTGGGGAGATAGTGAGTAACAGTGGAGCAGGTTTCGGTGTATCTCGCAGGAGGGAGGCTCGGCTAGGACATGTGATGGCGGGGGCGGGGGGTTCGGAGTTGCAGAAGGAGTCTATATCTATGTAGGGAATTGTGAGTAGCTGTGTGATGTTGTGGGCCTGTCCCTGGGAAAGGATATACTTTCCCTGAAATTTTAATCATGGATCTTCCTGAGCGGCCCCAAGAGCTACTAGGGACTAAGTTCCTCTGGAGTGTATGAGAGTGTGATAGGGGGTAGAGCTAAGAGTTGGGGAGATGGGGGCTTCCTCTGAGCCACTGCCTTGGCCTCCTGGTCTGCTTTGTTATCTCTCTTTATTTCGGGAGTGAATGACCTTTAGGAAGGCGAGAAGAGGGGAGAGAGGGGCCTGAATGCCAAGCAGGAAGGCCCGTGAGGCTTCAGCGATAGTGTCCAGGACTGAATGAGCGGTGGGAATGAAGCAAGTCTGGCTCCAGTCTAAGGACAGAAGCCACAGGAGAGCCTGGCGGGCTGCTTCAGCTTCCTGAGAGAGGGGTCCCTGGGATGTCAGGGGGATCAGGCCCTGATTCACTGGACAAACTCTTCTACAACTTTCACAAACCTTCTGCCCGTTCACAAAAAACCAGAACACACTTTAAACACATTCTTACTTTCAAGGAAATATGCCTTTACCAAAGTACAAGAGACCTTCTGTACTAAAAGCCAAGAGCAGGCAAATTTAAAACTTGTCTAACAATCAATATTTCAGTATTTTATGTTATTTTAAAATATTTAGGTGTTTATCAATTAACCAAAGCCTTTACGTTTATCAATGACTTTGGGAGAGTATGTACAGGCACATGGGGCTGGAGAAAAGGTGGGGGAGGTGGGAGCAGGCGCCCCAGCCTGTTCTAGAACTGCAGTTCCTAGGCCTCCAGCCGCTTGGATTTAAAACAGCTACATTTTTCCTTAGACCAGTGGTTCTCAACCTCCCTAATGCCGTGACCCTCTAACACAGTTCCTCATGTTGTGGTGACCCCCAACCATAAAATTATTTTCGTTGCTACTTCATAACTGTAATTTTGCTACTGCTATGAATCGTCATGTAAATATCTGATATGCAGGATGTATTTTCATTGTTACAAATTGAACATAGTTAAAGCATAGTGATTAATCACAAAAACAATATGTAATTATATATGTGTTTTCCGATGGTCTTAGGCGACCCCTGAGAAAGGGTCGTTTGATCAATAAAATATATTTTTAAAAAAAGATAATATGTTAAGGTTTGGGTGATAATGAGTTCAGCTTCTGATAGTAGCCAGACTGTTAAGTACGTGTTTGCAGTTTAGCAGTAAATAAAGTTGTTCTTTGGGAAGGGGGTGAGAGGGCGCTGAGGTGAGAGCAGTTTTCAGAGCATTAAAGGGTGAGAATGCTGGCCTTGGGACCTAAAGGCTCAGTGAGGGGGCCTCTCATCAGTGAGGAGACTAAAGCCCTCTGCAGGAGGGTAAGTGTTAGGTCTGATCAAATAGTTGAGTTGATACCCCTCCCCAGGGAACTGGCTTTTCAGGTCATTTCACAATGGACATTCCCTTTGACCACATTCCACTCATGGTGACCACATTTCATTCTCTCCCCTCCGGGTCTGCACAAAGAAGTCTTCGCCCAGAAAAATCCCGCTGAAAGTCCTTTAAAAGTTGCTGACTGCCCTCACTGGGGGCTGGAGCCATCCAGGCTCAGACACGTGGTGTGCGGATGATCGAATAAATTCATAATTCCTCACCACTCTGGCCTCGTGCGTTCCTCCTTTGGCGACCTAATTTTTGGTGCTGGAACCCAGGAGTGTTCCACGGAGATGGAGAGCCATTGCCCCGGCTTCGATCACCCTGAGTTTGCTACTCAGAGAGCAGTAGGCAGCGGCAGCTTGTCCTGGGCTTACCTCTGAATCCTACTCAGGTGACTCAATTGCCAGCTTCCATCAGGCCTCCCTCCCTTACGTGATCCCCTCTTCCCCCTGCCCCAGCCAGCCAAGGAGGATGCTGGAGCGGGAATCTCTCCTTCTCCATTGCCGATCCCCCATCCCACACACCGGCCAATCTTCTCTAGGTGAGTGACGTCCTACAATTCCCCTCGTCTCAAGTCTTTTGCCCTCTCTCTCTCACTGACTTCTCAGAAGTCTCTCTCCTCTCAAAAGTCCTAGCGCTGGGCCACAAGACTCCTCAGCCGCTCTGCTTTGGGTCCATCTGGATTGGGAATGCCCAGTCCAGAGGGTCACCTCTCGTTTCTTGTGGTGATTTGTTTAGCAGCAAGGACACCTGCTCTAAACAGTCACCTTTGGATTTGCGGTCCATCACTCACCCTTCCTCACTCTCACACTTCAAATGCAACAAGGAAGGACACTGAGCCAAGTCCTGCTCAAACCCGAGACCCCTGCCTGGGCCCTGCCCAAGGTGAGGAAGGAAAAGCCACTGGAAATCACACTGTAGTCTCGCCCCTCCGGGTCAGGCCTCAGCCAGTCCAGCACGGCCGCCCTCTGGATCTGGTCTGGAGCCCCCAGACCTCCTGGGACTGGCCACCAAAGAAGCTGCCCAGGACCCTTATACAGCTTTAGCCACAAGGCATGTGAGATTTGGTATCTGCAAAGATTATTTGAGGCTCTGAGAAGCCCTTAGTCATCAAGTTCTGCTATCGTTGGTCTAATACCTAAGGCAGGGCAGAAGATTCTGGAGTTTTAGAAATATTTTCAACGGTCAAGGCTGAAACTAAAAGAGTTTCTAGTTAATACTTGGTTATTCAGTAAAAGGCATCCTCTGTTCCAATAATCTGAGATAACGGATTAGATGAAGTATTACCGTATCCAATTTTCTTGATTAAAAATATGTAAGGCTGTCAGGATTGGGAGAGACCACAGTCCCTTGTCTATCTACTGATCCGCTGCTCAAGCCTCCTCTTCAGTATCTCCAGTGATGAGTAGTTCTTCTGTGTCCAAGGCACCAGCTTTTGACAGCTCTTTGGAAACATTTTCTTTTTTTTATTATTGTTTTATTGCTTAAAGTATTACAAAGAGTATTACATATGTTTCCTTTTCTTCCCTGCCCTTGACAATCCCCTGGCCTCCCCTACCCCCCAGTGTCTTATGTCCATTGGTTATGCTTATATGCATGCATACAAGTCCTTCAG
>NW_006286818.1:553527-554275 GCF_000327345.1 Myotis davidii
TTAGCTATGGTGAATTGTGCTGCTATGAA
The DNA here is from genome assembly GCF_000327345.1 of Myotis davidii. Taxonomy (NCBI): domain Eukaryota; kingdom Metazoa; phylum Chordata; class Mammalia; order Chiroptera; family Vespertilionidae; genus Myotis; species Myotis davidii. The sequence goes on from NW_006286818.1 coordinate 553,557, forward strand.
CATAGGGGTGCATATATCCTTTCTGATTGGTGTTTCTGGTTTCTTGGGATATATTCCTAGAAGTGGGATCACAAGGTCAAATGGGAGTTCCATTTTTGGAAACATTTTCTTATACTGAGCCAAACCTGCTTGTCTGTAGCCTGCCCCTGCTGGCACTAGTTCTGCTTTAGTATGGGGAGTCACTCAAGAGAAAGACAATCACCCTTCCTTGTGTCGACCCCTTAAATCTCAGAACACTACAACATGACTCCAGGCAGAAGCTCACTGAATCCTGGTCCCAAGTGCCTTCATCACGCCCAGGAATGAACACCACACTCGTGTGATCGACACTCCAGTGTAAAGTCAGATTGGGGCACACCTGCATTTTCTAGGTGCCAAGAGCTATAGAAGGAAGCCATGGCCTCATTCTCCATGCTTGGAGACCTTGTAATCTAACCCAAACAACAGAGACAGGTATATGTGGGACATCACTCTCAGTTCAACAGCTAGGAATGACACAACTTCCGGGCCTTATGTACCCAGGGTGCGTGTTTGTGGTCTGGGGGGTTGTGAAATGGTTTGTTTTTTTACTAGATTTGGGTACAAAAGGAAAATAGTCACTTCTATTTCATCAGAAAAGGTGGAGACATTCTCTCTTCACTTTGAGAGTAGAGCCCCCATGCCATGTACTTACTTCTTTAAGCCCCGTTGTTGAGTAAAGCGACTTGCATTGTCTTTCC
>NW_006286818.1:554304-554886 GCF_000327345.1 Myotis davidii
CTCCTTGCCATTCTCTCGCTGTTGTAGACTATTGCAACAGCTTCTTAAATAGTTCTCCTGCCTGAATTTTCCTTTCCCTGGTTGGTCTCCCTCATTCTGCCAGTTAGAGCACAGCTATCATTACCATTTCTCTGCTGATCTGTACTCTTCTGTGCCTCCCCACTGCCAGTAAGGGAAGATAAAAGTTCTTAGGAGGCATCCACAGCTTCCCAGGAACACCAGCCTCATCTTTTCCACATTTGAAAGAGACTATTCCACATTCTCTGAACTCATTTTTTAAATTAATTTTATTGGAATGACATAGATCAATAAAATTATATGTTTCAAGTGTACAATCCTATAATATATCATCTTTGTGTTCACCACCCAAAGTCAAGTCTCCTGTTACCATATACTTGACCCCTTTTACCTCTTCTGCCTTTCTCCCCACCCCCTTTCCCGCTGCTAACCACCATACTGTTGTCTATGTGAGGTTTTCGAATGGGTTTTATGTTTTTCCATACCCAGGCCTTAGTCATACTGTATGCTGCAACAAAAAGTTCTTTCCTTCTTCTTTCCCAAAACCATATAGCAAACCCTACC
>NW_006286818.1:555592-558482 GCF_000327345.1 Myotis davidii
ACAGTGACTCTTCTGCCAATTACATGATCTCAGAATGTCCTCAGGCAGCTTTAGATCCAATAGCTATGTCCTTGGCACCTGTCACGCATCAACGTTTATTAGTTTCACTTAATTCTCAAAGCAACATTACTAGTTTTGCATTTCCCCCCTTTTATATATATTTTATATATTAGAGAAGTTAACAAATTTGTTCAAGTTTATAGAAATACAATTCAGTCTTTCCACTCTAACGTTAAGCTTTTCTCACCACACTCTGCATCACCTACCTCATTCTGCTCTCCTTTCTCTGCACTTGTTCCCAGGTCTGAATATTTGTTGATCTGAATTAGTAGTGTTTCTTCTGCTTGGATGGGTGGTACCAGGAATTAGGCAAAAGCTGATGCCCCCTTTCCTTCTTCATATTGTCTATTTGATGTTTTAAATGGCTTAATATCATTTATTATTGAAACTAGAAAAAATAGTTTCAAGATGAGATATTTAAGAGTAAGTATACTTGTATTTTAATGAGATTTGGCTATGTTACTTAGTTCAATAAATAAGAGTACTTATAACACAGAAGGAAGGCCACATGTAAGGTTTTGGGGAAGAGGAAGAGCTATATTCTGAGAGCACTAGATGGTGGAACACTGGGTGAAAGATAATGCAAATGATGACATTGTTACCGGAAAGGGGACCTGGCCCTTGGCCGGCCTGCCCAGGCCCGACTGGCAGTATGTGGGTTCTTGACTTCATGCAGGAAAATTTTCACAACATGAGTCCAGATGCGGGAACGTTTATGAAAGCTGGGACAGTAAAACAAGAAAGGGCTTAGCATAGAAGAAGCAACAGGAGCGCTTAGGCTGGGCTACCCTAGCTCTCTGGGAAGTCAGAGAAAAGGGGGCCTTGGAACAGGGTTAGCCTGCGAGGAGCTGCCACTGCCCATTGCTCCCCTGGATGCAAGTCTCTGTGGGGCCCTTTGGAGTTTAAGAGATGCGTGCCTGCGGGGGAAGAAGTAGGTAAAGAAGACCTAGATGCTTGTACAGCAATGTGAATGTACTTAATGGCTCCGGGCTGCTCCCCAGAGGGGGACAGGGTGCTGGGTCCTTTGTCTTGAGGCTTGCATCTCTGCTGTTGCAGGCAGGAATCTTAGGGGAGGTCTCGAGGGAGGGTTTCAGCAGAATATTTATCAGGTTTCTAAGTGTGCTCCTTCGGGGCGGTGGTCTCCACTGATTGGTCAGCACCAGGGCAGGGGGTCATTAGTCATTGCAGCTGGTCCTAGTATCATCCACCTGCTTTTGCTGCTTTTCTGCATCTAGATGCCTAGACATTGTCTCTAGGGAGGTGAGCTTCTGTATCTACTGTGAACTGCTCTGCCAGTTTGTTAGCCTCAGTTTCCCTATTCTACGTGTCCTGGCTCACGGGCCTGTCTCAACATGGCAGGATGGCATTCAAGTATAAGCAAAACTTTAGACAATTTAGAAAGGAAGGAAGATTGGGAGGGAAATTGAGTATATGGAGGTGGAAAAGACCAGGCATGTATTAGAAATAGTGAAAATTCTACTTGGTTTAAATAGCAGCAACTTGGTTTGAATATATACCGTGTATATGTGAGTAGAGATGAGATGGAAGAGTGGATTTGAACTAGATTGTGAAAGCCTTAAATCTGAGCCAGAGAACCCAAGAGTCCATCAGCAGATAGAAGGGATAGTCAAAATGGAGTGAAATGTGACACATACCACCACATGGAGTAACGTGTAGACATCATGCTAACGGAATAAGCCGTCACAGAACAAATGTTGTATTATTTCTCCTATATGAGTAGTCAGGATCAGACAGACAGAAAGTAGAGGGGGGAAAAAGAAGCTGCCCAGGCCCCGACAGGGCCCCACAGAGTACACCACCAGGACAGAGCCTCGGGTAAGGACTGTGGTGGGGGGTAAGCCGATCTCCTTTTTAGTGGACACTGGGCCACTTATTCTGCCCTCCCCGAATTCCCTGGGACCCTTGTCCCCTCCTCAGTCTCTGTTATGGGGGCTGATGGATCAGTCTCACAGCCATCAGCCACCTCACATCTACACTGCCTCTTACTAAATTCCCCCTTCACTCTTTTCTCCTTCTACCTCGGTGCCCGGCCAGGGCTGCCATGCGTCCCCTCATAAAGCCCAGTCGTCCCAGACCACAGTCACCTACCTCAGCTCCACTGTCTCACCCCACAAGGCCTCGCCATTCCTGGGGCTGTAAATGCCTTATCTTATCTCCTCTGTGGCTGTCCCCTCCTCTGAACAAGAAATGTTCTCCTTTCTCAGGCTCACTGGGTATTCTCGCCTCCGGGTTCACAACTTCAGCCTTCTTGCAAAGCTCCTCCATGACGTGACTTGGTGAAGGGGCCCCCTCACTGAGCCCATAGATCCCAAGGCCAACATTCTCACCCCTTTAATGCTCTGAAAACTGCTCTGACCTCAGCGCCTTCTCACCCCACCCCGTCCCCCACTCCACACTTCCCAAAGAACAACTTTCTTTACTGCACAGGCTTAACAGTCCGGCTATTACCGTGAAAGGAGCTCATTATCTCCCCCCTTAGACGTTATCTCTAAGGAAAAATCCTGCAGTTTGAATCCAAGCGGCTGGAGGCCTGAGAACAGGCTGTGGGCCTGCTCCCACCCCCTTTTAATGCTCTAAACTGCTCTGACCTCAGCGCCTTCTCACCCCACCCCGTCCCCCACTCCACACTTCCCAAAGAACAACTTTCTTTACTGCACAGGCTTAACAGTCCGGCTATTACCGTGAAAGGAGCTCATTATCTCCCCCCCCAGACGTTATCTCTAAGGAAAAATCCTGCAGTTTGAATCCAAGCGGCTGGAGGCCTGAGAACAGGCTGTGGGCCTGCTCCCACCCCCTCCCCCCCCAACCT
>NW_006286818.1:561083-561394 GCF_000327345.1 Myotis davidii
CAGCAAGTGGCAGAGAGAGAAAACCCTGTGTGGAGAGGTTTTATAGGCAGGCAGAGAGGTTAGGGCTAAAGCAGTGGTTCTCAACCTTCCTAATGCCGAGACCCTTTAATAGGGGGTTGGGGTAAGGGGAGGAGAAAGGACTGTGGGCCCTGCCGATTGGCCAGACGTGAGTCTGTGTCTCATTACACAGGATGTGGTCATAGTGATGGCGTGCACTTCCCTTGACTATCATTGGCCAGTCCAGAGATATACTGGGCATGGCCAGCAGCGGCTTGGCTTCCGGGAAGAAGCCTTGCTGAGCACATGGCCCG
>NW_006286818.1:562146-567509 GCF_000327345.1 Myotis davidii
CAACAAAAGGTTTAGCCATTTAAATGCAAACTAACATTCCAAAAGATGACTGCTGGGGGGAATTGGATTACCTGAATACTAGGGGAAGGGCGTGTCTACCCCACCCTCCACTAAAAAAAAAGTGTAGCTTTAAACTTTTAAATGGCAAGAAAAAAGACCTTAAACTTTCAGTTTTTTAAATCTTAGGTAGCAAATTAAATACTTAGCATTTTTCAAATCAATACTTTTACATTTAGGATACATTTCAAATAAAATATAAGGCATTTTCAATTAATAGATTAACTTCTATCATCTAGACTTCATACGAGGCATACTCAGATAGCCACACAAAGGAGAGGAGAAGGCAGGCCCCCTCCCTCCACATTCACACACTTTCACCAGACATTCATTCAGAGTTTAAACAATCCATTCAATTCCTAACAACTTCCCAACTCCTGAGGGAGCTCTAAAGCCTCCCCCAATCTCCTTGAAATGATCAATCACAATACCCAAAGGAGCAGTCTGAGTCTGTCCCATAACGTCCATCCAGTACAAACACAGAACACTAAACAGGGCCCGAAAATACAGCCTTCCAATTCCATGGAAGCCAAACCCGAAAGCTAGACATTGGCCTTATGCCAGACCGGCAGGAGCGACCCGCCTTGTCTCAAATCCACGAGGGGCATATCCATCCCTCCTGGGGTGAGGGGCATATCCATCCCTCGTGAGGGGCATATCCATCCCTCCTGGGGTGAGGGGCATACCCATCCCTCCTGGGGAGCGGAATGTCTTCCAACTCTCCCCCGCCTGTGGTCTTTCACGGCGCATCCACCTAGACCTCTCAGGCACTTACAGATTCCAGAAACGAGCTCACACAGAACAGAACACACAATGACACAGACACCTACCGCGGTCAGTCAGACTCTTCAGATCGGGGGTCCCTTGATGGTCTTGGGAACACTGGGCGAGCCCCCAAATGTTATGCCCAGATTTCAAGATTCCCAAGAGCCCCCCAGGGAGCCAGCCAGTCCGATGGAAAAGCAAAGAGTCCTTTATTTCAAGATAGCTCGAGCTCCCCGTCCACCACACTCACCGACACAACGGCAAGCCAAGTGGCAGAGAGAGTGAAGTGTACTTCCCTTGACTATCATTGGCCAGTCCAGAGAAATCCTGGGCGTGGCCAGCAGCGGCTTGGCTTCTGGGAAGAAGCCTTGCTGAGCACATGGCCAAGGTAAGATGGAGGGCATAGCCCTTACCCTGGGGCAAGGTGGAGGGCGTAGTCCTCGCCCTTTCATTCTAATACATTTTTTTTTAAAGAAAGAAGAGGTCTGTACAAGTTGTTGAAGGTATGACAGAAAGAAAGAATATTAGAGTAGAAATACTTAATGGACGGTCTGAGGCATAGTTATGCATTTTTGAAGGACATGGAAAGGTTTGAAGGCTAATTTGAAAGTGTGAAATTTGTGAAGGTTGCGTATATAATGAGAAGGAAAAGAGAAATGTTGAAAGACAAGGTTTCTGGATACTTCTCAAGCTAAACCAGAAAATTCAGCAACAGAATTTTACGACAGGAGCATACAAAATGCCTCAGCTCCCCACCCAGCCTGCTCTTCAGATTGGCTCGGGGAGGGGGAAGCGTCTGAACTTCAGGGTCAAATGTATAAGTTTCCTTACTTTGCTTTTTAGTAAGCATACTTTAATTACTTGATAAGTGAGATTTTCACAATATAATCAAGGTCTCATATAAACTCGTTCATATGAGAAGCCAATATTTTATGAGCAACTGCTAAGGTCTTTCCACAGCTTCAAGGGTTCAGGAATCTGGAGAAGGGCTGCATGTAAATTAATAAAGAGACTAGACATGAATATAAATTTGGAAGGTATTTTGGGGAGCCAGAGGAGACCTAGCTTCAGTAACCAAGTTCTCTGAGTCTCTGGACCCCAAGCTCTTCATTAACACAAATTGCCCTAAGACAAAGCAGATATACATATCAAAGGTTAAGGTTTGGTATACAGTAGGCATTGTTAGTTTGGGGGAACTGCCTTCGGCTGTCTTGGTAGCAGGCAATAATATATGCAGATCTGTAGGTTTGGGGAAATGCTTTCGGCTATTCCAGCAGCAGGTAATATGTAGATGTTCAGCCCTGCTGAATAAGCCCCAAGTTCCAGCAACCTTTTGATGATCTGCTGGAATTAGCTTCCAGCAAGCAACTGGTTCTAGTAAAGTCCAAAGTAAAATTTGCATACATATGCAAATGAGCACTAGCCAAAAAGAATGCTGTTTAGAAGTAAATTTAAGCTTAAAAAGAAAGATTTTAAAACTCTCTTCCACTACTATTTACAGAATAAACTAAAAGTTATTATTTAAGCATTAAATCTCACCATTAATGAGACACCATAAGTAAAAAGAAAGTTACCTTTACTTGAGATGTATGCATTGCAGTGTTGTCCAGCATGTCTCTCTCCTACCTGTTTTTTGGGGAGGCAACAAAGTTGGTTTCTCTGTTTGAAAAAAAAAGTAAAACTCCTTAATGTAGCAATTTAAGGCTTAAAATTAAAAACAGCAAGGATTAAGGTTCAGTAAAACTAAGAAGTTAAACTAGTGAATGGGAAGTTATAACCTCAGGAAATTTAAAGTATTAAGTTTGGCTGGTCTGAGTGCAGTGTCTTAACTTCTTATCCAACCATCCAGGTCCCTGGCTTCAACTGCTCCTTTCCTCTCCTTTCTCTTTTCCCTTGGATAACAGCCCGTCCTAACATCCCCTCCCACTTTCACTGCAATACAATCTCAACCACTCATCTGTCACCCCTTATTGGCAGTGCCATGGTGACTACCCTCTCAGCTTGGAGCGTGGAAGAGAGAAAGGGAATATTATACCCCTTAGTCACCTCTTCTCCTTACACCTTCCAGCTTGTCTCCACGATCAGGGATTCTTCTTCCTTTGTGGGGAAAACACATACGTCTGCCTCCCCATCAGGGGGACAGGAACCTATACTCTTGTCTCTCACCCAGTGTAGACATAGCTCCCAATAATCAGTCTTTACCTGTCCCTGTAACCCATCACAGCCGACACAAAAGAGGAGTCCAGATAATCCCTCTCCTCATAACCCTGGGCATCACAGCAGGGGTTGGACCTGCCATAAGAAGCTTAACCACTGCTATATCTATTTTGAAAGCCCATCTCAGGACCTACAAGACACCTGTGGATCCCAGCAAGGGGCAAAACTGAGAAAACAAGAACCTCACGCTCAGGGTCGTCTATTCTTCCCGTTCATATCACTTGTCAGGCAACTGAAACCCCTAATCTTCCCCTCCCTGAAGATCACAGCTAGGTCTCAGTTGTATTTCAGCTCCAGGCCCAGAAAAGCAGGGAAACCAGACAAGGGACGCTGTGGCAGCCTCAGGACCAGCCTTTACCTCCCAAGTCACTCCACAGGACGCTCTCAGACTTCACCCACCGGTCTCTGGGGGAGACCATGCTGCTGCCCCCCTCGCCCAGCCCACGGTCATCAGAGCCCATTCCCCTGTGAGCCCAACATCCCCCCTCAGCGGGAAGCAGTTACAGAGGATATGACCTTTGCCCTATTCCATAAAACAAAAGACTGGAATGTCAGGTCTGATCAGGAATTGAAATGATACCCCCTCCCCTGGGAACTGGCTTTCCACATCATTTCACTAAGAACATTCCCTTTGACCACATTCCACTTGCGGTGACCACATTCCATCCTCTCCCCTCCGGGTCTGCATAAAGAAGTCTCCACCCAGGAAACAGTCCTCCAAAAGTCCTTTAAAAGCCTCTGGGGGCTGGAGCCATCCAGGCTCAGCCACCTGCTGTGTGGATGATCGAATAAATTCGTGATCCCTCACCACTCTGGCCGCATGCGTTCCTCCTTCAGCACCCTAACAGCAATGGCTTGGCTTTGGGGATGAGAGTGAAGCTGAGGTAGGTGACTGTAGTTCCGGACAACTGGGCTTTATGAGGGGATGCATGGTAGCCCTGGCCGGGCACCGAGGTAGAATGAGAAAAGAGTGGATAAAAAAGGTATTTAGTAAGATGCAGTGTAGACATGAGGTGACTGATGGATGTGAGAGTAATTCATCAGCCCCCATAACAGAGACTGAGGAGTGGACAAGGGTCCCAGCGAATTCAGGGAGGGCAGAATTAGTGGCCCTAGGGTCAATTCAAAAGATCGGCTCACCCCCCACCACAGTCGTTCCCCGAGGCTTTGTCCTGTGATGTAAGTCTGCGGGGCCCTGTCCGGGCCTGGGCAGCTTCTTCGGTGGCCAGTCCCAGGAGGTCTGGGGGCTCCAACCCGCATCCAGAGGGTGGCCGTGCTGGACTGGCTGAGGCCTGGACCAGAGGCCAGACTACAGTCTGATTTCCAGTGGCCTTTCCCTTCCACACCTTGGGCAGCACCCAGGCGGGGGTCTCGGATTTCAGCATGACTTGGCTCAGTGTCCTTCCCTGTTGCATTTGAAGCATCGGCCTGGAGGAGGCTTAGCCCTGACTTACCCGCGGTTGGAGGACTGCCACTTTGTTTGGGGTTTGCAAGAGCGGTGGCTAGGAGCTGGAAGGCCTCCTACTGGGCCTCAGCCTTGGCCTGATCTCGCCTTTGTTTTTGGATGTGGGTCTGCTCTTCTCTATTATTAAAGACCTTAAAGGCCTGGTTAACGAGGTCTTTTTGAGGGGTTTGTGGCCCTGTGTCTACTTTTTGAACTTTGCGGCTGATTGGGTATATCAGGGGCTGACTGGGCTATAAAATGAGTGTTGAGAAGAAAGGCTCCCTCTGGGGAGAGGGTCTAAGGTGGCGAATTGCGGTAAGGCCTCTGTGAGGTGGGAGAGGAGAGCTGGGTTTCCGTCAGGGCCCTGAGTGATTTCATTAAGTTGTTCATAGTTGACCACCTTATGGGCAGCCTTTTTGAGTCTGGCAATGAGACAGGGGATTACATGGCTACAGAGCCGGCGCCTGGAGAATTCACCCGACAGTCCCGTCTCCGGTCAGTTCGGAGGACCGTGTCAGCGCCAACCAGGCTGGCTGCCATGTCCTGTCTGTGAAGGGATGGGATAGGCACGGTACTGAGCTGCTAGCCAAACGTACTCCTTCTCCTCTGGGTGAGCGAGGAGGACAGGAGGACATGGATGTCGTGCCAGGTCAGGTCATAGGACTGGTCAGGCATGCAAATTCCTTGGTAAAGGAGGTGGGGTTGGTGGGAAAAGACGTGAGATGCCTCTCGTTTGTGCATGGTCGGATGTGGAAAATAGGACGTGTACCTGGACAATCCCCTCATTCCCGCTGCCTCCCTCAGGGTAGAGTGGGTGTGGGAACAGAAGCGGCTGATGGGGAAGGCGCCCTTTGGGTGACCCGAGAGCAAGTGTTAGGTA
>NW_006286818.1:567579-569613 GCF_000327345.1 Myotis davidii
GGGAAAGTCTGTACTGACGCTCGTGTTTTGGGATTTGGGCTCTCAGGGGCCAGGGGAGAAGGTGGTTGCTGGTTAGGAGGGTCTGGGTTTGGGGAACCTACTGCAGGTGAGGGAGGGGGCACATAAGGGGGTAGAGGCTGGTGGTCTGCTGGATCAAAAGTAGATTCAGAATCAGAAGTGTCAGGGGATGATGTTTTGTGTGAAGAAGGCTCTGACAGGTAGAGCAGGACCGAGAGAGAGGGAGGGTCAGGACGGAAGGGTGAAAAGGCCTGGACGTAGGGAATCTCTGACCATTTTCCATTGCGGTGACAGCAATTATCTAAATTACGCAATGTGGCCTGGCTGGTGTGGCTCAGAAGTTGAGCACTGACCCAGGCACCAAGAGGTCACCAGTTCAATATCTGCTCAGGGCGCATGCCCAGGATGCCGGCTTGATCCCCAGTAGGGGGCCTGCAGGAGGCAGCTGGTAGATGTTTCTCATCGATGCTTCTGTCTCTCTCTTCCTTTCCTTTCCTCTCTCTCTAAAATCAATAAAAGCATATTTAAAAAATAATAAAAATAAAGTAAATTGTGCAATGTGTTAAAATTGAAAATGCCATTTTTAGGCCATTGAGACTTATTATCTAGTTTATATTGGGACCAGACAGTGTTACAAAAGCAGAAGCTCTCGGGGAAGGCGGGATTCTGGGAGGTCTGGAGCACAGAGGTAAGGGTCTTAGCAAATGGGATGTGTCAAAGCAAAAGGGATTGTCCATTGTGAATTGGCCTAAAGGTCAGCTCCCAGGGGAGGGGTGTTGATTCAATTACTTGATCAGACCTAACGGGGAGGGAGGCAAGAGAGGCAGCTGGAAGGGGTGCTGGACCAGACCTTGACTGCCAGGGTTAGGCAATCAGCCTCCTTCCTCCTACAATAAGGCCTTGGGAGCAGGTGGACCCACTTGGAGCCTGGAGAGAGCTGTGCGTGTTTAAAGTGAGAAGAGCCCAAATGCAAAGATGAAGAAGCACGTCACAAATGAAAGAACAGGAGAAATCTCCAGAAAGGGAACTAAATGAAGTGGAAACAGGCAAACTACCAGATACGGAGTTTAAAACAATGGTCATAAGGACGCCCAAGGGACTTAGCCTGACCCTCAAGGAACTTGGTGAGACCATCAACAACAAAAAAGGAGCCATCACCCCTGGGCAGTTTGGCTCAGTGGATAGAGTCCTGGCTCCTAGGTCAGTGCTCAATCACTGAGCCATGCTGGCTGGGCTATAATTACAACTTCTTTATCTACTTAACCATTCATGAACAATTAGGTTGTTTCCATATCTTGGATATTGTAAACAATACTGCAATAAACACAGGGGTGCAGAAAAAATAATAATGCCGCGAACAGAAGCAGTGAGGCCAGCAGGGAGGCAACGAGAGGGAGGAAATGATCCCAGATGGACAGAACTGGTGGCTCTTTGGTTGTAAAAGGGCAAAGAGGCCACGTAAGCTCTTAGACTCTGTCTCCTCCTTAAACTGAGGCTGAGACGACAGTTCCCGAGGGTCACTGCATGCCCTCCCATCCCAGAGACCGGGACTGGAGGCCATGCCGGCCCCGCAGGCAGAGGGTGGCTGTTCCTCTTGGCACCTGGCTGGTGCCTATTAAGCCCTGATTTCAGGATCCCCAAAAGACCACCAGGGAGCCAGCCAAGTCCGATGAAAAAGCAAAAGAGTCTTTATTAGAGCTAGCTCGAGCTCCCCGTCCACCACACGCGCCAACACAGCGGCAGGAGGCAGAGAGAAAGAGAGAGAGAGAGAGAGCTCTGTGGGGAGAGGGGTTTTATAGGGGGGTTGGAGTAAGGGGAGGAGAGAGGGCTGTGGGCCCTGCCGATTGGCCGGGCTCAAGTCGGGGTCTTGTTACACAGGATGTGGTTGTGTCTATGGTGCGCACTTCCCTTGATTATCATTGGTTAGTTTAAAGAAATCCTAGGTGTGGCTAGCAGAGGCTTGGGCTTCCAGGAAGAAGCTCCTTGCTGAGCACATGGCTAATGGCTGCTGCCCCA
>NW_006286818.1:569791-570768 GCF_000327345.1 Myotis davidii
CAAGTTGTTCACAGAGAAAATGTCTCCATTGTTGACCAAAACTTCAGATGTTTGACCTGACAGACCTTTCATGCTGACACCTCACTTGACAAAAAGCATCTCTGAGGCAGCAAACAAAGGAGAGGATGCTTTTGTTACTGATGAAATCAAACAGTAACAATTTTTTAAAATAGTCATCCTACATTTTAAAGAATATATATCTTTATTGATTGAAGAGAGGAAGGGAGAGGGGGTGGAGAGAGAGAGAAAACATCAATGATGAGAGAGAATCATCAATCAGCTGCCTCCTGCACGCCCCTCTCTGGGGACCGAGCCCACAATCTGGGCATGTGCCCTGACCGGGAATCCAACCATGAGCCCGGTTTGCAGGTTCCATCCCCAGTGTGGGGCATGCAGGAGGCAGATCGATGATTCTCTCTCATCATTGGTGTTTCTCTCTCTCTCTCTCTCTCTCTCCCTTCCACCCCTCCCTCCCTCTCTGAAATAAATAAAACTGTATTTAAAACACAAACCAACCTGCTCAGGTCTGTGGCCCATACAGGGAGTGAGCAGCACGTTCCCCCATTCACCCATTCACCCCACTGAGTCCACTGCGAAGACAAAAAACACGCTAGGCTTTCGAGCCCAGAGATTTAAAGGAGGGGTTTGTGTTGTGCCCAGATTTCAAAGTTCCCAAGACCCCCAGGGAGCCAGTCAGTCCGATGCAAAAGCAAAGAGTCCTTTTTAATGCAAGCCGGGTTGCGCTCCCGGTTCACCAGACCCACTAACACAGCGGAAAATCCAGTGGCCGAGAGACCGAGGCCTGATGGGACAGGGGGTTATATAGGGGGGTGGAGTGAGGGCAGGAGAGGGGACTGTGGGCCCCGCTGATTGGCCAGGCGCAAGTCGGTACAGGATGTGGTCATAGTGATGGCGTGCACTTCCCTTGATTATTATTGGTTAGTCCAGAGAAATCCTGGGTGTGTCTAGCAGCTGCT
>NW_006286818.1:571190-584967 GCF_000327345.1 Myotis davidii
GCGGGCGCGGAGGGATCCCAGAGCCCAGCGGCCAGACTCCTCCTCCCGGCCGCCTTTCAGTTTGCACAGGGGACAGAAGAGGTAGGACACCCAGAGATTAGCAGCCGCAGGAAGCTGCCCCTCTGGGGGCTGAGGGTTCCAGGCTGAGGCTCAGGCAGCAGACGGAGCTGGAGCCACGGCCCTGGAGGGAGGGATCACCAGGCACCAAGAGGAGCCCAGGCTGATAGCAGGAGAGGGAAGAAATATCCCGGCTTCCCCCTCCTCCTAGGCTCCCATCTCCCGTGGCTCTGATTGGCTCCAAGGCTTAGAGGCAAGGGAACCTGGGAAATGTAGTTCCCTAGGTCACAAACCAGGGCCCAGAAAGGCAGGAAGTGGATCTGGAGAGAAGGCAAACGCCTGGATGATGGCTCCTTCTTCCTCTCACTGATGCAGCAAACCTTACGGAGCACCTAGCTGCTGGGAGATCATGGAAAACGGAGACGCAGGGTCCTGTCCTCACTGCAGTCCAGCAGCACCTGGACCGGCCCAGCCCAGCCAGCCGGGCACCTTCCACCAGCCTGGGGGAGGGGGGTACCCAATTATGGGCCCAGGGTTGCTGCCAGTGTGCAGAGAGGATTGACAGGGGCAGAAACGGAACGACTGTGAGGAAGGCGAGTCCTGCTCTGTGGCCGGGATTGCTGTTCTGGTTGCAGAGGCGCATGCTCACCTGCTGGGAGCCGGGGCTCACCTGGGAATGCGGCCCATCCCCCCACCAGGAGCTGCCTGTGATCATGAAAGACGAGCAGCCTCATTGCAGAGACCAGAGCCCCCAGCCCGTCAAGGCCCCAGCCTTTGCTTACCCGCAGGCCTTTGCTTACCCACAGGCCTTTGCTTACCCGCAGACCTTTGCTTACCCATAGGCCTTTGCAAAGCTCCAGCCCCATTACCTGTAAACTGCCCATTTGTCTACTTCCCCCTGGTTTTTGTCCTTCTACCCAATACAGCAGCGGGGGGTGGGGTGGGGGAGGCAGAGCAGCTTCCTGTGGGCGACCTGCTGTTCTCCCTGCCTCTGCTTCACTGGCTCAAGTCGCTACAGGCAGCCCAGACTCCGCGATGGTCTGGTTCCACAGCCCAAGGCTTCTCAACCTGCAGCTGCACCAGAGCCGCCTGGAGGCCCAGCCTGGACCTCCGCCCACCCCAGTTCTGCCTCAGCCGGTGCAGGCAACCCAACCTCCACCAGGTCCACCTGGAGCCCGGCCCTGAGCTCACCAGAGCATCAGCCTCCTCCCAGCTACCCCTGCAGGTGACCTTCCCATCAGCCTCCTCCCAGCTATGCCCTGCAGGTGACCTTCCCATCAGCCTCCTCCCAGCTACTCCTGCAGGTGACCTTCCCATCAGCCTCCTCCCAGCTATGCCCTGCAGGTGACCTTCCCATCAGCCTCCTCCCAGCTACTCCTGCAGGTGACCTTCCCATCAGCCTCCTCCCAGCTATGCCCTGCAGGTGACCTTCCCATCAGCCTCCTCCCAGCTACCCCTGCAGGTGACCTTCCCATTGCTACCAGCAACAGGGCTCAGAGGAAATGAGCTGAGTGCCTGCTCAGAGTAGAACGCCCCACCTTCTCTGAGAGCCCCGCCAGGACCTGCCCAATTGTAGGTGTCACACACACACACACACACACACACACACACATACACCCCACACACAATACACACACACCACACACACAACACAAACACCACACACACCACACACACACCACACACACACACACCACACACACACTGCACACCACACACACAACACACACACATACAAACACACCACACACACACACTACACACACAAACCACACACATCACACACAAACACACCACACACACAAACACCACAAACACACCACACAAACCACACACGCACCACATACACAACACAACACACACATACCATAAACACACACAGCACACACACCACACACATACACATACCACACACACCGCACACACACACAACACACAACACACACAAACACCACACACATACACACACCACACACACCACACACACACAAACACCACACAACACACACACAAACACCACACACACACACAACACACACACACCACACACATGACATCACACACCACACACACCACACGCCATACACACACCACACCACACACATCACACACCGCACACCACACACACGCCACTCACACCACACACACGCCACTCACCACACACAAAGCACTCATACCACACACACCACACACACCACACACCTCACACATACACCCACACACACACACCACATCACATACACACACACCACACACCGCACACACCGCACACACACAAAAACCACACACACTACACACACACCACACATACCACACACCGCACACCACACACACCACACACACCACACACACCACACTCACACCACACATGACATCACACACACCACACACCATACACACACCACACATACCACTCACACACACACACCACACACACCACTCACACCACACACACACCACTCACATACCACACACACCACACACCAAGCACTCATACCACACACACCACTCACACCTCACACACACACACCACACACACATGCAACACACAACACACACAGCACTCACACCACACACACCTCTCACACACCACACACACCACACACACCACACACACCTCACACACACACACACCTCACACACCACACACACCTCACACACCACACACAACACACACAACACCACACCACACCACACCACACACACACACACCATACACACCCCACACATACCACTCACACACACACACACTGCCCCACTGCTTGGCGGATCCAGCTTGTGAGACCCAGCTGGCGAACGTGAAACTTTTATTGGTGGTCTTGCAAGACCAGGTGTCTGGTGGGCAGGCACACCCCGGTGTTTACAGCGAGTTTTTCCCCAGCGTCTGACTCCCTCCCCGGTTCCTCATTGGCTGAGCACTATGAGGCATATACTCTTCCCAGATATCACCTAAGTTTCCTACCAGGCTATTTAGAAAGTGGCTGTGGGCTTGGGCTTGTCTCCACCCCCCTGTCCCTGTGGCGGAGGCCTCCTGGGTGCGTGCCTTCTGACAGTATACGTCTTTCCCCACTTCCTCATTCATCATGACCCATGCTCCCTGCTGGTGAGCTCTTTCTAGCATCCTGTTTTCCAGGGGGAGGGGGTGGCTTTCCAGGTGCTTGAGCTTTGTCCCATCCACAGGCCGCCATGCAGTAATTTTCCATTACAGGTTACATGTCTTGCCTTAAAATGGACCACCTCTGGCTTTATTTCTACGTAGTGGGCATGGCCTGACACCACATGAAGCATGGACATCGTTGGCTTCCTGCTCTCTGCTTCTGCTTTTGCCACAGTGACAAAGGTACGACTCTGGTTAATTGCACTCCTGAGTACAGCTTCCCATGGCTCCCTCTCTCCCAGAGCCCTTTGCCTCCAGCTCCCTCCTCAGCAACCACCCACCTCCCTGAATAGTGGGAGGGTCAGAGATCTGTCTCTACTCGATCTAACTTTCAAGAGCCCGAGAGGCCCAAATGGGAAGCATCTCATAGTCTTTACTGCTGGCAAGGTGATCTTGGGCAAGACATTGGGCTTCTCTGTGCATCCGTTTCCCATCTGTCAGATGGGGGTGATGCCCCTCACCCAACCTTCACTAGTCCATTAGATGAATACGTTCAGGTCTGAGGGGCACTGGGGAAACTGGGAAGACAGACCCAGCGGGAATTAGACCACTCTCTCATGCCTACACAAAAATAAACTCAAAGTGAAAGACTTAAATGTAAGACCTGAAACCATCAAACTCCACAAGAAAGCCAGGCAGTACACTCTCTGACATGGCTCTGTGGATGTGTCTTCTCAGGCAAAGACAACAAAAGCAAAAATAAACCAGTGGGAATACATCAAACTGAAAAGCTTTTGCACCTCAAAGTAAAGTATTGTGAAATCAAAACAAAAAAGCAACCTACTGCATCAAAGAAGATGTTTGCAAATGACATATTCAACAAGAGTTAATGTCCAAAATCTATATATATAAAAGCCTAAGTGACCGTTGCAACCGAAACAACCGAACAGACAATCAAACAGGCTGCACGAGGCGACCAGGCCGGCAGGGGGTTAGTGAGGGACGACCAAATGACTGAGCAGCAGGCTGCAAAAATGGCAGCGCCCACAGGCAATAAGGAGGAAATATGCTAATCAACTGCCCCGCCCTCAAAGATGGCGGCACCCACAGCCACAAGATGGCGGCGCACAGTCCCCTCAGCCCTGCCAGGGCGGCAGGCGCATGGCAGGCTGAACCTGCCTGCCTCCGGAGTCCCCCAGTCCCCCCAGCCACCCAGGGCCGCCAGAGGCTCAGGTCACCAGGGCCACCCGAGGCTTGCGCTGCCGGCAGTGGCAGCAACAGAGGTGTGATGGGGCATCACCTTCCCCTGATCGCCTGGTCTCCCACCCTGAGGGCTCCCGGACTGTGAGAGAGGGCAGGACAGGCTGAGGGACCCCCCTCCAGTGCATGAATTTTCATGCACCAGGCCTCTAGTTATTAATAAAGATCACAGAAAGCTCAACACCCAACACCAAATAATCCAAGTAAAAAACAGAGGACCTGAATAGACTCTTCTCCAGAGAGGACATACAGACATACGAAAAGGTGCTCAATGTCACTGATCATCAGAGAGATGCAAATTAAAACCACAATGAGATGCCACCTCACACCTGCCAGAACAGCTCTCATCAATAAATCAACAAACAAGTTGTTGGCGAGGATGTGGAGAAAAGACTGCTGTTGCTGGAATTATAAATTGGTGCAGTCACCGTGGGAAGCAGTGTGGAGATTCCTCAAAAAATTAAAAGCAGACCTACTCCATGACCCAGGATTTCCACCTCCAGGTATTTATCTGAGGAAATCCAAAATAATAATTGGAGAAGATGTATGCACCCCTGTTCATTGACACATTCCAAGTGTCCATCAGTAGGCAATTGATTGAAGGGATTCACCAGAGGAACAATGCCTAGCAGACACAGTCAACAGTGTGCTGATGGCCGAGGGGAGGGGCTGGGCTGGTGGAGGTGGGCAGAGTGGGGGAAGTGCAGATATCTGTAATGTGCCAACAATAAAGTTTTAAAAAAATATGTGATACACACTCAGGGGTGGGCAAAAGTAGATTTACAGTTATGGGTATGCAAAACAGACTTTTTCTTGTATTATTATTTATTTATTTATTTATTATTGTATTATTTATTACTACTGGCCCAGTGCATGAAATTCATGCATGGGCGTGTCCCTCAGCCTGGCCTGCACCCTCTCCAATCTGGGACCCCTCAAGGGATGTCCAACTGCCGGTTTAGGCCCGATCACACCTAAACCGGCAGTGAGACATCCCTCTCACAATCCGGGACTGCTGGCTCCTACCACTCAACTCTCTGCCTGCCTGATTGCCCCTAACCACTCTGCATGCTGACCTGCTTGCCCCCAACAGGCTCCCCCTGCCAGCCTGCTCACCCCCAACTGTCCCCGCTGACAGCTTTATCACCCACAATGCCCCCCGCACTGGCCTGATCACCCACAACTGCCCTCCCCTCTTGGCCTCTAACCACCTCTACCTCAGCCCTGCCACCATGGTTTTGTCCAGAAGAACGTCGAGAAGGTCTCCCAGTCTAATTAGCATATTACCCTTTTATTATAGAGTCCTGGTGCATGGGTGGAGGCTGGCTGATTTGCCCTGAAGGGTATCCCGGATCAGGGTGGGGGTTCCCTTGGGGGGCAGGGTGGCCTGGGCAAGGGGCCTGTGGTGGTTTACAGGCTGTCCATGCCCCCATTGGGGTGGGGGTCCCCACTGGGGACAGTGCTGGCCTGGGCGAGGGGCTGGGGCAGTTTGCAGGCTGGGCACGCCATGGGGTGAGGGCCCCCACTGGGGGGGCATGGCCAGCCTGGGTGAGGGTCTGAGGGCTGTTTGCAGGCCCCTCCCTCGGCGGCTGCCCCAGGGCGACCCAAGCCTCCCACACTCAGGCTGACTCCGTTGTCACTGTCCACAGGCCCCTCCTTCAGCAGTTGGCCAGGATGGGTGGGAGGCTTGGCTTCCTCCATCATCAGGGGCAACTCAAGCCTCCTGCCCGCTCCGGCTGGCTCCCTGGCCGCCACCATATTTGTCCCACTAATTTGCATACTGATTGGCTGGTGGGCGTTGCAACATGATGGTCAATTTACATATTTCTCTTTTATTAGTGTAGATTATTAACCTTTGGGGTACTTTTTCCCACCGCTGTATATACAGGGTGTCCCAAAAAATGTTCCCAGCACAGTTGGTGTTTCTCAGCAGTTGAGTGTTGACCCAAGAGCCAGGAGGTCATGATTCAATTCCCAATCAGGGCACATGCCCTGGTTTTGGGCTTGATCCCCAGCAGGGGGCATGCAGGAGGCAGCCAATTCTCTCTCATCATTGATGTTTCTCTCCCTCTCCCTCTCCCTTCCTCTCTGAAATCAATTTTAAAAACATTTTAGAAAAAAAATGTATACACACTTTGAATAATTATTAATTCCAATGGGTTAAATCTAAAGATAAATAAACATTGGAATTAATAATTACTCAAAGTGTGTATACATTTTGGGGGACTGTATATTTATACTAATAAAACAGTAATATGCTAATTAGACTGAAAGACTTTCTGGGCATTCTTCTGGACAAAGCCATGGTGGTGGGGTCGAGGCAGAGGCAGTTAGGGGAGATCAGGCTGGCAGGGGGGAGGGGCAGTTGGGGGTAGCCATGCCAGCAGGGGTGGCAGTTGGGGGCCAGAGGGATGTCTGCCTGCAGTCAAACATCCTCTGAGGGGTTTCAGATTGGAGAGGGTGCAGGCCGGGCTGAGGGACACCGTCCCTCCCATGCATGAATTTCGTGCACTGGGCCACTAATATATATATACTAGAGGCCCAGTGCACGACATTCATGCACTGGGGGAAAGTTTGAGGACCCCTGACATAGACTGACAGGTTATGGGTTCAATCCCAGTCAGGGTACATACCTAAGTTTCAGGTTTGATCCCCATTCTGGGTGAGTACAGGAGGCAACCGATCAATGTTTTGCTCTCACAATGATGTTTTTCTCTCTGCCTTTGTCTTCCCCTTCCTCTAAAATCAATAAACATATCCTCAGGTGAAGATTTAAAAAAATATTTTTTAAAAAATGAAATCTTGCAACAATATGAATGGACCTAGAGGGCATTATGCTAAGTGAAATAAGTCAGAGAAAGACAAATACCATGTGATTTCACTTACATGTGGAATCTAAGAAACAAATGACCAAACAAAACAGAAACAAACTCATAGATGCAGAGAACAAATTGATGGTTGCCAGGTGGGAGGAGGGCTGGGGGGATTGGTGAAAAGGGTGAAGGGATTAAGAAGTACAAATTAGCAATTGTAAAAACAATCATGGGGAGGTAAGGTATTGCATAAGGAATCCTCCTATATAATAAAAGCATAATATGCAAACTGACAAGTTGGCAGGGGGTGGGGCCAGCAAGCAGGTGGCAGCAGTCCAGCAAAGGCATGTGCCAACAGGCAGAGGGAGGGAACAGTGAAGCGGGGGAGGCAGCAGCAACCAGAGTTGGCAGAGGAGGACTAGGGGGGGGGCGGGGCAGGGCCATGCTGGCCAGCACTGTCATCCCCTGATCGGCCACCTGGTCACCTCCCACAGAGGGAGGCTGGCAGCAACAGCAGTAATGGGTTGGGGTGATGGGGGTGGTGCCATCCCCTGATCGGCCATGCGGTCATCTCCTGCAGAGGGAGGCCAAACTGTGGCTTAGGCCTGCTCCAGGGAGTAGGCCTAAGCCATCAGTAGGACATCCCCTGAAGGCTCCTGGACTATGAGAGGGCGCAGGCCAGGGTGAGGTACCACGCCCCCCAAGTGCACGAATTTTCATGCACTGGGCCTCTAGTCTATACTAATAAAAGGGTAAATGCTAATTAGGGTGGACGTCTGGAAGACGTCCAGACAAAGCCACAGCAGCTGCGAGGCCCAGGGCTCAGGCAGCCTTGAACCCCGACGACTGCAAGGCCTTGGGCTCAGGCAGTCCAGAGCCCCGGCAGCTGTGAGCCATCATGGCTGACAGTGGCAGCAGCAGCGGGGTGATGGGGGCACCTTCCCCTGATCAGCCCAGTCACCTCCCGCAGAGGGAGGCCAGACTGTGGTTTAGGCCCGCTTCCCATGGAGAGCAGGCCTAAACCATCAGTAGGAATCCCCTGATAGCTCCTGGACTGTGAGAGGGGACAGGCCAGGCTGAGGAAACAACCCCCGCAACCAGTGCACAAATTTTTCATGCACCGGATCTCTAGTTCTATCTAATAAAAGACAAAAAGGGTAATTAACCATACCTCCGCTACCCTTCCCATTGGCTAATCAGGGCGATATGCAAATTAACTGCCAACAAAGATGGTGGTTAACTGCCAACAAAGATGGCGGTTAATTTGCATACGTAGGCACAATGATGGGAGGCGAAAGGGGAAGGATGGAAGAACAGTGATCGAAAACCCAGGCAGCAGGCAAGAGCCACGGGGGCCTGGCCTGTGTCCTGTGGTCACCATGGCGATCAGAGGGAGAGAGAGCCGGAGCACAGGCCAGGCGGCACCCCGGCACCCCGGCACCTGACATGCAAAGGTCGGGGATGAAATGACTTTTCCCAACCACAGCTGCAAATATCCTGGGAAGGCATCACTGAAGAGTTCACAACAACTCTCTTACTTGGCAAGGAAGAAAGCAGTTGGCAACGGAAACAATCACTGACATTCAAATTAAGGTCCCTCATGATACAAATTAAAACAGACAGTGGACATTCAAATGACCTGGGTCAACTGTCACTGTTTGTCCCAGTAGCAGCAATGCTTATGATAATATAGTTTAACAGACATTTAAAACAAGTCACATGATAAGAGAGGTTCGGCTTCTAAAGTAAATTGAATATGTTCTTTAAAAATTCTCATGTCCTCCCCTCTGACTATAATTCTTAATTTTCCAATCAGAAAATTACCCCAGGTGATCCAGTAACATGTAGAACTCCAGTAACCTAACTTATTTTAAAAAACAAACATCCCAACCATTTATAAAATATTTAAATTGATATTTCAGGGTTAAAATTATAGAAGATATTTAGATCCAAATATATTTTCTGAAGAGAAAATATTTCAGTTTTGATTTTAAAAAAAATAAACATAAAAAATATATGTGACACATTTTCCCAAGGAACTCTGAATTAGTACCTTTCCCTCTAACTTTCTTCAAATTAAGAGAACCTATGGAG
The DNA here is from genome assembly GCF_000327345.1 of Myotis davidii. NCBI lineage: Eukaryota > Metazoa > Chordata > Mammalia > Chiroptera > Vespertilionidae > Myotis > Myotis davidii. The sequence continues at coordinate 580,512 of NW_006286818.1, forward strand.
TCCCCTATACTGCACAGGTTTTAATGAAAGAAAATAAGACTTTCTAAGAGCATCAAATTCATGTTTTCTTATTTACAGACATATATACTCTTCTTTCTCTCTCTCTCTAAAATATATTCTTACTGATTCAGAGAGGAAGGGAGAGCGAGAGAGATAGAAACATCAATGATGAGAGAGAATCATTGATCGGCTGCCTCCTACACGCCTTGTACTGGGGATCAAGCCCACAACCTGGGCATGTGGCCTGACCTGGAATCAAACTGTGACTTCCTGGTTCATAGGTCGATGCTAAGCCACCTAGTCACACCAGCCGGGCTCAATTCTTATTTATAAATTCATTCCAAGGACATATATAGCTTGAAAAGCTTTGGAAGCAGTTTCAAAAAAACTAGCTTTTAAGTAACAAGAAAACAGTTATAGAAGAAAGTTTAAATTAAAAGAAAAAAATTGTTTTAATTTATTCAAGAGTGGGAACACCCTCCATGAAAATGTGTACCTTGACTGTGGATGGTTGGGTGGCCTTATCACACCTTAGGAATTCAAATGCTTTTTACAATGAAAAGAAAGAGAGTTTCATCTCATTTCCCTACCAGGGTAGATGTCTGTCAATAGAAGGTGGACATCAATAAAAGGAGGGGCTTGCACAATCAATCCAGAAAGTCAGCAATCTATGAATAATCCAGAACCGAGTATTTATCTCCTCTGCCTCACACCCTCCCTCCCAGCCAGTGAGCAAGATAATTACTCTCAAGTCTAGCTAAGTGCCCCCCAGTCACAGTGGCCCAATGCTGACATACAAAGCATACAAATAATTCTCACTCTGGCATAAAAGTGACAACTTTCTTGGAAGAAAAGCAGATATTGTAAATTTCTCAAAGTCTTCCTGAAACATTTTTAAAGTAATCTTTACTTCTTTAGAAAAAATGCATTCATGGCAAACCATCTGTAATAAAAGGCCCATTCTATAAAGTTTTACCTGGTCCTACTCATATCTGCAATCATAATCATATTTAAAGACAAATATATCTATACTAATAAAAGAGTTATATGCTAATTAGACTGGGAGACCTTCCAGGAGACCTTCCAGATGTTCTTCTGGACAAAGCCATGGTGGTGGGGCTAAGGTAGAGGCAGTTAGAGGCCAAGATCAGGCTGGTGGGGAGCGGGGCCATTGGGGGTAAGCAGGCCAGCAGGGGGGCCAGTTGAGGGCAAGCAGGCCATCAGTGGGGGTCAGTTGGAGGTGATCAGGACAGCGGGGGGCAGGGAGAATTTGGAGTGAGCAGGCCAGCAGGGGGGCATTTGGGGCAAGCAGGCCAGCGACGGGTGGCAGTTGGGGGGGGAGCAGGCTGGCAGGGCGGGCCAATCCCTGTAAACTGGCAGTAGGACATCCTTCGAGGGGTCCCAAATTGGAGAGGGTGCAGGCCAGGCTGAGGAACACACCCTCCCCCGTGCATGAATTTTGTGCACCGGGCCACTAGTATATAATAAAAGCCTAATATGCTAAGTGTCCAGTCGACCAGTTGGCCAATCAACCAAAGCATAATATGCTAATGATATGCTAACGTCACTCAACCATTCTCTATGACAACCACTCTCTATGACATGCACTCTCTATGACAGATGCTTTGACTGGTAGGTCAGCTTGCTGCTGGGATCCGCCAATCAGGACTGAGTGAGACAGGCCAGACCTGCCCTGGAGCCCTCCCGCGTCCCTCCCTAGCTGGCCAACCTCCCGCGTCCCCCGCTGGCCCTGACCATGCACCAGGGGGGAAGCGAAGACCTGACAGTCACTCACCATGCTGGTGGCAGGGCCACGGGCAGCACCCCGGTGCCCTGACTCCCAGCTGGCGTGCGCTCCCTGCCCTCTCGGCCCGAGCCTCATTCTCGAGAGCACATGGCAAAGGCAGGGCAGCAAGTGGGCTCCTGAGAGCAGCACCCAGGGGCGTCCTGTGCACAGATTAGAAGGGGCAGCCTCGACCCAGCTCTGCCCAGACATAAAAATGAACATGAAGCTCTGAACCAGGGAACGGCCCGAGTACCCATGAGCAGGTGAGTGGATTAAAAGACTGGTACATTTACACCATGGCTACTGCGTGGCGATAAACAAGAGAGAACACTTACCCTTTGCACAGCATGGAGGGGCTGGGAGTACCACGCTGAGTGAGATGAGCCAATCAGGAAAGACAAACACCACGTGATCTCACTCACAGGTGAATCTAGTGAATCACAGAAACTGACGATCAAAAACAGACCCAGAGCCGTAGACGCATGAGGAGGCTGTTGAACCTCAGAGGGGAGGCAGGGAGGGCGGGAAGAGATCAACCAGTGAACCTGTGTGCATAGATGACCGCCGTGGACACAGACAATGGGCTGGGAGGGCGGGAAGAGATCAACCAGTGAACCTGTGTGCATAGATGACCGCCGTGGACACAGACAATGGGCTGGGAGGGCGGGAAGAGATCAACCAGTGAACCTGACATTTCTTATAATACCATGGAAATTGAACATCCTATATAATGAAACCCTAATATGCAAATCAACCTACGACTGTGTGACCAGTAGCTATGATGCACATTGACCACCAGGGGGCAGACGCTCATCACAGGAGCTGCCAAGCTATGGTGACTTGGCAGCTGTGGTTCTTGGGTGACGGAGAGGAGGGAGCCGGATTCCTGGGTGTGTCACCCGAGAACCGCCCTCTTGCAATCCAGGACCCCTCAGGGAATGTCGGAGAGCTGGTTTCAGCCCCATCCCCGCAGACCAGGCCGAGGGACCCCCCACCACTGCACAAATCCATGCACCAGGCCTCTAGTAAAAAATAAAACTCTGAAGCATGTGCCGTGACCCCTTGGCTGTCATGGAGCAGAAAGACGGATCCATTTATTCCCCATCTGCCCACCAGCACAGCCGCACACCTGGCTAGGCCTGGACACTCCCAGGGCTCCTTGCTTCAGACCGCTGAATGCACATGTCCTCAGAAGATGACTTTTAACTCAGACAAAGGTAAGGCCGTGGTGATGGAGTAGGAGGGGTGAGGGGCAGGGACGAGAGAGCAGAGGGGAGTTCCTGGTCTCCTCAATTTCTGTTCCCAGTTGCCAATCACACTGCTGAGCCCTGCTTCCCAGGACTGGTGAACACACGTGCGCACACACACACACACAGGCACATACATGCACCCTCACCCTTGGGTGGCGCCTGGGACACAAGGAGGGGAGTCTGAGACTGGTTTTGAATCGGCTTTGCCAGTCTGGGCAGCGAAGTTCAGGAAAGTTCCTCAGCTTGTTTGTGCTCGGTCCCCTCGGTGCAGCAAACACGACTTCATGCAGTTGTACGCAGATCATGGAGTGAACGTAGCAGGCACTCGGTAGACATTGGCTGAAACTATTTTGGGGTGCTGTTTCCTGACACCTTGTCCTGCCTGTTTTCCTGCAGGACTGGGGGGCACCGTAGGCCGAGCATGTCAAACTCGTGGCCCACAGTCTTTTATGGCCCAGCCAATATAACGGTATGTAGGAAACGTTTTAATAAAAATTTTGTAACTTAATTTTTACAATATCCTGTTGTACGTGCGCTAATGACCGATGACTACAATCGTGCTGCACCCATTTCCCTTACAGCCGCACGCGCAGGCGCACCATTTCTCTCCACTAACACCAGCAGCGAGTATTTTAGCAGCCGATGGCCATGTCATCAGTCTTGGACTGACTTGTTTGGTGTGCACAGCAGGAAATATTTCACTTTTGGAGAACAAGAAAAATAGGTTTATTTGTGTTACGCTTATTAATTTGTGTGGTTATTCAGTGTCTGGTAAGTTCATGTTCAAGAAAAAATATTAATTGTTATTAAAATGTTCCTTTATTTTATGTTAATGACTCATTTGTTTCAGCCCTTTGTGTTCAGCATGTCTCTATCGAAATAAACCTGCATTTCTATGAAAATTGAAGCTTTTGTTTGTTTGCAGCCCACATACACTTCTACCTTGTTTATTGGGCTTGTGTCAGCCTTTGAGTCTGACATGCTTGCGCTAGGCTGCCAGCACCGCGTGCAGCTCTCATTGCCACGGTCAGAGCCGAGATGAGTGGCCCGGAGCAGGAGGGAGCAAGCAGCATCAGGGGAGCATTTGGCATGAATGGGGCCGATGTGGGGGCTGGGGGGGTCTCTCCCAAAAGTCCCTCCCGCCCCAGAGACTGTGGATCGTGGGTGAGCCCACATCTCCTGCACCCACGCGGGCCCGGCTTTGCCCACCAGTGGAGATACACATACAAGGGCACACCCTCAGCACTGGCCTTGGGGGTCATTGTTGGAACCAGGTGAGCCGGCAGCCCCACTCAGCCCCGCCCAGCCCCGGCCGCCTCTGTGTACACAGGGCATCCAGGTGGTAGGCACCAGGCCGGATTCCAAGCCACTTGCCCTCCCACTCCCAGTCGTCTTTCCCGGGCACCAACTGCCAACCCCG
>NW_006286818.1:585048-599277 GCF_000327345.1 Myotis davidii
GGGTGGACTGATAGGAAGCCAGCAGCCTGGCAGCCTGGCCTGTGAGGGTCGGTGCCCTGAGCGTGGGTGCTGTGAGGCCAGGACTCCCTGTCAGACGTGACGAGGCAGGACTCTGTAGGAGGCGCAGAAGCACAGCTCCCGGCACAGGTGCAGTCACGCCAGCCCCACCTCTCGTGTGGGACAGGGAGAGGGCTCAGGAAGGCCTGCTGCCCACACTCCTGCCCTGCCCGCCCCTGCCCCCGCCCCCACACACACACACAGTCCCCTGGGTGCGCCCTCCTACGCGAGGACCTGGCTCTGAGCCAGAGCCGGCCCAGCCTGCCACCCCCAGGAAGCCTCCCTGGGCAGCAGTCCCTCTTTCCTGACAACCCTGGCTTCGCCTGGGGTTCAAAGGGCCCCTTGCCGGGCCCGTGTGGCTCCGTCGAGTGTCGACCTATGGACCAGGAGGTCACAGTTCAATTCCCGGTCAGGGCACAGGCCCAAGTGTGGGCTGGTCCCATGTGGGGCGTGCAGGAGGCGGCCGATCGATGCTTCTCTCTCATCATGGATGGTCTCTCTGGAACCAAGAAACATATATATTTTTTAAGGGACCCACATGCCGCCAGCATCTCTGCTGGGAGAGGAGACCGCTCAGCAGGAGGCAGGGGAGGGGTGAGGTGGGCAGCCCAGGATGCACCATCTGAGGCGGGGGTGGGGGGACAGGCAGGCTCCCGGAGGCAGAGCTCTCCTGGGACCAGCACCTCCCGCCCTGGGACCTGGTCCGTGCCCCCCTCCTGCGTCCCCCAGTGCGGGGTGGTGTAGCAGGTAGTGTGTGTGTGTGTGTCCACATGTCCCTCTACCTGTCCCACCACAACCTGCTACTCTTCCGAACCCATGGCCTCTTTGCAGCTGAGAAGGGAGGGGGAGGCAGCAAGTGTCGGGGGAGGGGGAAGGCCACCTTGTGGGTGCCTGTCGCCCTTGGGCCCAGGGCTCCCCAGAACCCAGGGCAGGAGGAGCTGCCTGGAGCAGGAGTGAGGGCCTGGCTGACAGGCAGTGGCTGGAGCCTTTCCCACTGAATGAAGTGGGGCAGCTCCTGTCCATCTCCGTGGGGACAGCGGCCTGGCCCTACCCCGCCCCCGAGGTAGAGCTGAGCAGCCTGCCCCTCCCACAGAGGGAGCCCCAGCAGCACGGAGTCCCCTAAGGCCCCCTGGAGGTGGGCTGGGGGAGGAGATGGGAGCAGCACCCCTCCTTCACATAGTCACATCTGTCCGTCTGTCTGTCCGCGCCTCCGTTCATCTCCCAGGCCGCTGCACTCAGCCGCGGGTCCTGTGCTCTCTGAGGGTCAACTGCCCTCCTGACCTCGGGAAGCGCCCCCTTGGAGCCAAGAGCCACTGGGAGGAAGCGTTCGTCCAAGGCGACCCATGCGAAGGCCAGGGAGGGGGCAGCCGGGTTCTGAGGGGTATGGCGCAATGACGACATTGCAGATCTCAGAGCGGACTGCCTTGACCTTCTGCTCGGGACCAATCCGACGGGGGACAGTCATCCTTCACTTCGCACGGCCCTGGGCGGGCCGCATCCACCGAGACCAGGTGACACAGCCCTGCCCTGGGAGAAGGACGTGGTGGTAACCACACAGATGATCCCCAAGGCCTCCCGGTGCAGACGAGGGGGTGGGGAGAGCGTGCACCTGCTCACTGCCCAGGCCCAGCCAGGGCGGGAAATGGGATGGTTCCATTATGAAGAACAAGTCGGCCCACTCCCTCTGGGTCCTAAGTCGACCTAAGAAACTGCTGCTCAGACCCAAAGCACCACCGAGGCAGGACGGCTGTCCCTCCAGTGAAAGGGGGAGGGCCCGCATTCCCGGGCCAGGCACGGTCGTCTCCACTCGAGTTGTCCAGCCCACTTTACAGAAGAGGAGACAGGCTCAGGGAGGTGAGGGGACAGGCCCAGGTGCCAGCCCAGCCTGAGTCCACACTGCACGTCCCTTCTGCTGTCATACACTGGGGCCATGTCCTCATGTCCTGCTGGGGCCAGAGCAGGGGTCACGGGGAAGAGGAAGGCAGAGAGAGCCACGGGTGGCAGGCTAAGGGCGGGCGCGGGGCTTGGCAGCACCCCCTCCTGCACCGGCAGCCCTGTCTCAGCAGCTCCCCACCCAGCGCGGAACTTAGCATTCTGCTCAGTTGCCACTGGGCTCAGCTCCCACTGTTTATCAACACGCGCCTAATGCGATCAGCCCGGGAAACACACACCAGGTGACGGATGCTGACAAAGTGTCAGAGGGATGTCTCCTCCCTCCCTCTGCAGCCAGGGCAGCACACCCAGGAGGCGCCTCTCGCCACAGCACCCTCCTGCCCTGCCACTGGGCGGGAAGGCCCACCCAACAGCTGGGGCAGTGGGCCTGGCCTCTGTCGGTGGGGCAGGCCAGGTGGGGGGGCCGGCAGCCTGTCCCCCGCTCCTGCCCTGCCAGATCAGGGACAGGGTGCTGATGGGTCCTGCAGGCTCAGCACTGAGCAAAGGAGGGGGCTTAGTGGGGGGCAGGAGGGAGGCGCTTTCCTTGTCCCTTCTCCCCTTCTCTTACCACCCAACCTTAGGGCCAGCTGGACAGAGGGGAGAGAGTGGAGGAGTGGGGAGAGCCCTCCAGGCTCCCGGGGATCAGCTGTGGCCCCGCAATCCTGAAGGAAGCCAGACCTGCGTGTCCCTTCCACGCAGTCCGGCTCCCTTCAGCTGATGGGAGCTGTGAGTGAGACGACGGGGTTTCTAGTGGTGGCAGCTTCCTTCTACCAGCCTCTGATTCCCGCTCCTCAGCGGAGGGGACTCCGGGAAATGTTTCGACCAGGAGTCCAGGATCCGGTAGCAGCCGTCCCAGCTCCACTCCTGTCCTGAGGCCTGGAGGTCTCGCAGGCAGGGGCCTAGAGGCTCTGGGGACATTCACGCGACAGCCGGGCCTAGGTCCCAGGCGCCTCCCGAAGGCACGGTCAGCCTCTGGATTCTGCTTCTTCAATGTCGCCTGCCCCGCCCACTGCCTCCCTGGGGCGCCCTGAGCACCACGTCCACGTTAGGCCTGAAGCCCTTTGAGCACGTGAAGCCATCGCTCAGCGAGTTCGATGCTGTTATCATTCCCGCGGGGACGGTGGCAGGTGCCCTGAGGCGTCCGCTCAGCTGTGGGTAGCGGGCTGGGTGCGTGCAGCCTGCGCCCACTTTCACGAGGATGGCGGGCTTGCACTTGCATTCACACCAGCTTCAAAGGAGCATGTGGGGCAAGGGTGGGGTGTGGGCACGCAGGCACACACATGAACACTTCAATAAAGTGCCAGATGAAACCATAATAATGCAATACATGTATGTGCCAGGCATTTTGTTAAACACCTGATATACCCTAAAACACCAATCAGAAAGGATATAAGCACCCCCGTGTTCATAGCAGCACAACGGACAATAGCTGAGATCTGGAAGTAGCCCCAGTGCCCATCAGTAGACGAGTGGATAAAAAAGCTGTGGTAGCCCTAGCTGGTGTTGCTCAGTGGATAGAGCGTCGGCCTGCAGACTGAAGGTCCTGGGTTCGATTCCAGGCAAGGACACATACTCGGGTTGTGGGCTCCATCCCCAGTGTGGGGCATGCAGGAGGCAGCTGATCCATGATTCTCTCTCATCATTGATGTTTCTGTCTCCTTCTCCCTCTTCCTTCCTCTCTGAAATCAATAAATAAAGTGCAGCAGTAACAGAGAAGGATCTCTTACCTTTGAGACAGCATGAGGGGCCTGGAGAGTGTCATGCTGAGTGACATAAGTCAGTCAGAGAAAGACAAGTGTCATGTTGTCTCACTTATTTGTGGCACCTAATGAACAAAATGAACTGACCAACAAAATAAGACCAGAAGCAGGGAGGCATGGAACAGATGACATACCTCGATGTGGGTGGGGGACAAGAAGAGATAAACCCAAGAACTTCTATACAGTGGGGCCTTGACTTACGAGTGTCCCAACTAACGAGTTTTTCGAGATACGAGCCGTCTCTCTGCTGATTTTTTGCTTTGAGTTGCGAGCTGAAATTCGGGTTACGCGCCAGCCTCAGATACCCCACCGCTAGTTGACGCAGTGAACGTCACAGTGAACGCCACAACATCAGCCCAGCATCACGTGTCTCACTCGTTCACTTTAATGATTTGACATACGAGTAATTTGGGTTACGAGCCCTGTCACGGAACGAATTAAACTCGTAAGTCAAGGCCCCACTGTACTTATATGCACAGCCCATGGACCCGGGCAATGGGGTGGTGAAGACCTGGGGGTGGGTAGGGGCTGGGAGAGGAGTGGGGGAAGGGGGAGAGAATGGGAGCTATCCGTAACACTATCAACAATTAAAAATATATTTTAAAAAACAAACACTTAATACCGGGGTGTGGGCCAGGGTGGGGTGCAGGCGGCTGTGTGAGGCTGCACGCAGAGCATGTGCTGGGAGATGTGACCGGCTTGGCCCACTCACCGTGTGCTGGCAGCAGGGGACTCCTGCACTCGCCTGCGTGTCAGTGACAGTGTGGACATACCTGTCATGAGTCTGTGTGCACGCATGCCTGTGTGTGCACGCATGTGCAGATAGGTGCACCGCTCCTCCCTGCACCTGGGCCGATGGGTGTCGCTGTTCATGGTTTGTCGGCTGCCTGGATGCCCTGTGTTTGCGGCCAGGCAGCTGTCAGCCCACACAGCGGCTGGGGGGGTCGCTCTGTGCCAACGGGGCCGGGAGCAGGACACACAGAGCCGGCACCTTAGGTGTGGAGGCCTGGCCCAGGCACCCGTCTGAGCACAGTGGGATCGGGTGCAGAACACCGGCTCCTCGCTGCCCGCAGGATGAGGTCCACGCAGCCCGGCGCCCACCTTCCCCGCTCCTTGTGCCCCCCCGGCCAGACTGAACCACTCCGAGTCGTTTTCTTTTTAATATATTTTTACTGATTTCAGAGAGGAAGGGAGAGGGAGAGAGACATCAGTGATGAGAGAGAACCATCGGTCGGCTGCCTCCTGCACGCCCCACACTGGGGATGGAGCCCACAACCCGGGCCTGTGCCCTGACCGGGAATTGAACCGTGACCTCCTGGTTCATAGGTCAATGCTCAACCCCTGAGCCCCGCCGGCCGGGCTGAACTACTCTTAGCGTTTGCTACCCCAGCCCTGGCCTGACTTGCTGCCCCCCCTCTGCCTCGTCTCCACAGGCCATCCCTGCCCAGCCAGCCTCATCCCTGGGGCTCAGCTCACTCTGCAAGGATGCGTCCCTGACCCTTCCTGACCTCCTGGATTAGAAAGGCCCCCGCAAGACGTTCCCATGGCACCCAGTTTTCCCTATCACCCCACTTCCCGACAGACCCATCCTCTGCTGTTGGATTCTGGCCCCAGGAAGGAGGGGGCGTGTCTCAGTAGTTCTCGGCGTGATTCCAGCGCCTGGCGTGGTATCTGGCCAAATGACTGCTGACTGAATTCCTGTGGGAAGCCCGTGGTGTGAGAGGTGTTTGGCTCTCCCTGTGTGAGCCCCGTGTGCTGGGGCCAGGCCCGTGGCCTCTCAGGCCTCCCCCTGTGCCAGGAGCCGGTCCATCCTTGCTGTTTCAAGGGGCCTGGCATATATGGCATACTGTTCTTAATATGTTTGCTCACCTTCTTGGTGCTATGTGTTTTAACCAAGGTCACCTCTCTGAGAAAGGTTGTTTCCCCAGGTAGGGATTTTCCCCTGAAGTTAGGGAGGGAATAAAACCTCTTAACTAAGTGCCAGGCAGGTAATTAATCACTTTAACTACGAACAATCATGCTTAAGCTACATAATCTTTACTCCCTGGAATGGAGATAAGAAACACCCTAACCTTTGGAATAGAGATTGATAGGATTGGAATCAACTGGTATAAATACAGATGTAACAAGACAACAGGACACAGACCTTAGATGAAGATCCTAGAGACAGAACTTAGAAGACAGAACCCACACAGAACCTAGACACAGAACCTAGACCCAGAACCTACACAGAACCTAGATACAGAAGAACTTCGCTGGAGAGAACATGGCAAAAGATCCTGGACAGAACTTACACACAGAACCTAAAGACAGAACTTAGAGACAGAACATGGCAAGAGATCCTGGACAGAAACTGGCAACTGAACCTAGAGACAGCACCTAGCGAGAGAACCTGGCTGAAGAACCTAGAGACAGAACCTGGCTGGAGAACCTAGCAAGAGAACATGGACATAGAGCCTGGCTGGAGATCCTAACCAGAGCTTCGCTGGAGATCCAGACCAGAACTGGGCTGGAGATCCTGGCTAGGCTGCTGATCAACTGAACGCTGCCTCCATGTCATTCCTTCTTCGCCGACTCCGTCCACACCTTTGGGGACCCCTGGACCTGCTGGGGTTGGACCCCAGCACCCCTGCTGCCTCTCCTCCTTCCCACCCATCATCATACTCATCCCAACAGGGGGAAGATGGCAGAGTTTGAAAGCACTCTGCAGAGGCCCCGGGGGCCACAACAGCATTTTACCAGTGAGGAAACGGAGGCACAGAGAGACCAGCTGGTCTGGCTGGCCCCAAACTTCTCCGTTTCAGCACTGAGAGCCCGTGTCCTGGGAAGCCCCCTAGTCCCAGGCAGACCGGGGCCGCTGGCCACCTTCTCGCCCCAGGTAGTCATGGCAGATCCAGGGCACACGCCTTCTGCTCAACTTCCTCCTGAGGTTCCTCAAATCCGGTGGCCGCCTGGGCACTGCCTCCCGGTGGACGGTGGACGTGCCTCCAGGCCACCTGCCCCGCCCCAGCCCCTTGCCCAGCAGCCTGTGCCCCGGGGGCTGGGCATCCACCCTCCCCCGCAGCAGAGGTCACTCGGAGGCTTGTTTCTGCAGGACAAACACTTCATTTTTTTCATTTTTTAATGTGTTTTTATTGATTTCAGAGAGGGAGAGAGAGAAACATCCATGATGAGAGGGAATCACTGACCGGCTGCCTCCTGCACTCCCCACACTGGGGATCAAACCCGCAACCCGGGCATGAGCCCTGGCCAGGAATTGAACCACAGCCTTCTGGATCCTCGGTCGACACTCAACCCCTGAGCCATGCGACCGGGCCAGGACAAGCACTTTACAGAATATAGAAGAACGAAGCCTGTTTTATAGCAACTTCATAATGACGTTAAAGTCAGAGACCTGTCCCCACACATTGTTTCCCTCTCTCCACGGCCTTCACTTTACATCGGGTCCTTTTGCAAGGTGCCATGCAGTAAACATCACGCCTGCCCTTCTCTCCACTCACATTGTAGAAATCTGTCCCAATGCCCCCACCCGGCATCCCGCACATCACGGCCCGGCACCAGCTGGGCACTGGAGTCGTTCCGGGCTGCCCTCCCCGATGGGCGCCCACCTCAGCGGACCGCCAGCTCCGCCCAGCGGGGCTCCGCGGCCGCTCGCAGCCTAGCCGGTGCGCCGGCGGCTTGCAGGGCAGAGGGACAGCTTTCCTCAGACCCTGAGAGACCTGGGCCCAGAGAAGCCGATGGAGACAGGGCTGCTCCGTGGGCCGGCTGACCCGGGAGCTCTGCGCCCGCCCATACGAACCCCATCTCTCAGCCTCCCTGAGGCTCAAAGCTGGTCGGGCTCGTCTGGTCAGGTGTCCACCGGTCTGATTCTGCCCACCCGCCTCCTGGACCGAGGGCCCGGAAGGAAGAGGGTGCGGGGAGCTGGCCTGTCCTCCCTGCGCCTCCTCTCTGCTCCGCCGCTCCACGCAGCCCTGCCCAGCCTGCCCGCCTCCGGGTCAGCTTCCTGGTCCTCATGGAGAAGGACGCCTCCTCGCAGGACCTGCGTTTCCAGGATTGCCACCGAGACAGGATGCCGCCAGCCATGCCCAGGGTCCCTTAGGGCCTGGGATGTGGTGAGTCACCGGAAGGGATGGAGGGCTTCTAGCCGAGGCGGGACTTTACCTTCCGGGTCCCTTCTTCCTGGGAATTGGGTGGTTCAAGGGGGAAGACCTCACCCACAGATAAGTTTCCATCGGCTCTTAGGGAGAGTGGCAGAGAGAGGGAAAGGCAGAGAGAAACACCGACGTGAGAGAAACACACCGACTGGTGGCCTCCTGCATGTGCCCCGACCGGGGTCCGGGCCATGAAGGAGCCTGCAACCCAGGTACATGCCCTTGACCGGAACCGAACCCAGGACCCTTCAGTCCAGAGGCCGATGCTCTATCCACTGAGCCATACTGACTAGGGTGAAGGGGGCCTCTCTATTCCTGTTCAGAGTTCCAGCTCCCAGAGTCCCGGAGATCCTGGGGCGGCTTGGCCCACGGGGAGGGACTGGCTGCCATCAGCCATCCTGGTCCATGCTGAGGTGGGGACCACGGGGCCTGGGGCAGCTGCATCCCCCTGAGCAGCGGCAGTGTGGCGATCGGCAGGCTCTGCCGTGACCTCGGTAAGAATAACAATTAGATGCCACTGAGCACTGTGGGCGCAGGGCAGCCTCATCACCACCACAGCTACAGGTGACGCAGGCAGTCCTTGGGGGGGGGCCCTGGCTGCCCAGGAGCCCTGCCGGGGGGAGGGCGCCCACACCAGTGGGTCCTCTCTGGGGCTGGCTAGGGCTCTGGCTCTCCTTTCCCATGAATCCCTCCTCCTCCTCTCCTCTCTCCTTGCCCTCAGCCTCAACTGGCCCCAGATTGGGGACCCAGAAGTGGGGGACCCCATGCATCATGTTCAAGTTTATCTTCTAGCAACCTATTTCAGGGGTTTGGGACATCCTGGGGGCTTCTTCATAAGGTTCCCCCCACATCAGAGTGATGAATGACACGAGGGGCCGAGGCATGGTCAGGGGAAGTCATCGCTGTGTGGACTGCTGCCCAGGCCCGGCTGCCCCTCCCCGGCAGAGCCCGCAGGCACCGAGGGCCCAGCTTCCTCGGGGCGGAGCCGGGCTGGCCACTGCCCAGCCATGGGCAGGAGAGAAGATACAGCCAAGTGCCAGCCCTTGGTTTATGTTTGTTTATTTATTTATTTTTAAAATCTCTGCTGTTGAAAGTGTCCCCTTTCCCCCATGGACCCCTCCCCCGCCCCTGCCGCAGGCCCTCACCACTGTCTGTGCCCATGGGCCATGCATATGCGCACACAGGGTCTTAGGTTGATCTCTTCCCAGCCTCCCCGCCTTCCCTCCGAGATCCCGCCTCTGTTCCCTGCTTCCATGTCTCCGGGTCCACTCCGTCCATCAGTTTATTTTGTTTCTTAGATTCCACATGTGAGTGAGATCATATGACACTTGTCTCTCTCTGACTGACTTATGTCACTCAGCATGACACTCTCCAGGCCCCTCCATGCTGCCTCAAAGGGTAAGAGACCCTTCTCTGTTACTGCTGCATAGTATTCCATGGTGTAGATGTACCACAGTGTTTTATCCGCTCGTCTGCTGATGGGCCAAGGGCCTGTCCTGTGAATGTGTGTCCTCTCTGCAGTCGCCTGGCCTCAGAGCCAGGCGGGAACGTGCATGCACCTGGCCGACCCTCCTGCCACTCGACGGGGCCCCTGGTAAGTGGGCCCGGGCCCCCGAATGACAAGGGGCAGGGAGTGCTCCCCAGATACTCTTCCCTGGAACAAATCAAAACCGACGTCCCCATCCCAGGTGCCCGCGAATCCTGGTTCCTCTCTGTGGAGCACACAGACCACACTGCTCCCTCTTCCTGTGGGCCTGGAAGACGGCTGGCACCTCCCCCACCGTCGGCTTTCCCTGTCTGAGAGCCGAAGCTGCCACCTATGCTGTCTCTGCAGGCAGCCTCCATCCTCCTGCCCTGCAGCGGCCTTTCACCAACTCCCCTGCCTTCTGCCCCACGCCTCCATCTTCCCTGCACTTTCCGCCTTCCCTCCAGGCTCAGAGAAGGGTGAGTCCTCTACCTTCCCAGGCTGACCCTCCTCCCCCCTCATTCCCCCTCCTCCTCCGGGCTGACCCTGCAGCACACGCTTTCACTTCTTACCCTGTCTCTCCAGTCTTCTGTCTACCCCTCGCCCTCTGCTTACGACTCAGCAGCTTTCATTTCCCAGCGAAGGAGAGAACAAGTCCCTTGGTGTGTGTCACGCTAATCGTCTCCGAGCTTCTGTTCCATTTTGCTCATCTGCCCGCCACCAGGCGCCTCAGCAGTGCGGGCGCCAGCTGCCTCTGCTCCCGCATCCCACTCGCCCCTGGCACTTTGGTCTGGGTTCTGCCCTGCTCCGCGCCCAACACCGCTCTCTCCAAGGTCACACGTGTTCCTGTCACTGTTTCCGAAGACCCACACGATGCCCACCTGCTTTCTGCAGCGTCAGGCCCTGTGGGCAGCTTCCTCCTCCATTTGATTCCTCCTCCCTGGACTTGCAGGACATCTCTCCTCCGCTTCCTCCTCCTACCGCCAGCCCTCACCTATTTGTCCTGCTCCACTACCGCCAGGTTCATCCGAAAGCGCAGCCCAACTGCTCCCAGTGAGTGCAGTCCTTTTCGCCAAAATTCTCTCCTAGGTCTCCCTCGTTCCAACCTGACCCACCCTCAGGGCTCCCGCCAATGTCACCTCGTCCACAAGCCTTGCCTGATCTGCGCGAGAGGCGCTCACTCCCCTGCGGAGGCCGGTGGCGGTGGCTGCCTTTGGCAGGGGCCTTCCATCCTGTGATAATCCGGTTACTCGAGGGGGCTCTTAGGTATAGCTCACTCTTGTTCCCTCAGCACCTCGCTAGTAGGTGCCCAACAGACCTCTATTTACTCTCTGAGTAAACCCACCACACACACAGACACAGACACACACTCACAGACACACACACTCACAGACACACACGCACACACTCACAGACACACACGCACACACACACTCACATGCACACACACATACATACACACATACACCCCCACACACACAGACACACACACTCACATGCACACATACCCACACACACACACATACATACACACATAAACACACTCATGCACACACATGCACACACATGCACATACACAGAGACACCCATACACATGCACACATGCACACAGACACACATACACAGACACACACACATACACATACATACACACATACACATACACACAAACACACACTCACATGCACACATACACACTCACCCATACACACACACATACATCATACACACACTCACACACACACATACACACACACATACACACACAAACACATACACATACATACACACATACACACTCACACACACATACAGGCACACATACACATACATGCATCATACACACACTCGCATACACACATACATACACACAGACACACACAAGCACATATACACATACACACACATACACATACATACATCATACACACACTCACATACACACAAACACATATACACATACACACACATACAGGCAAACATACACATACATGCATCATACACACACTCACATACATACACACAGACGCACACACGCACACACAGACACATAAACACATACACATACATGCATACATCACACACTCATATATACACACACATACACACAGAGACACACACAAACACACAAACACATATACACATGCATACACACATACATACATGCACACATACGCATACACACATACGCATACAGACATACACACACACATATAGACATACACCCGCGCGCGCACACACACACATCGGCCCCCATGTTGGTGCTTTGCATGTTTTAGGGGCTTGTTTTTAAAGATGGCGCATGGGTGACCATGCTGTCTCATGTACTTGCCTTCATCCCTCCCACCCCACCCGGCAGTCATGCCAATGCCCACACACACCCGCTCTGGACACCCGTTTAAGAGCAGAAGATCACAGAAGCCTCACTGACAGGGAGAGAGGTGAGAACATGAGCAGGAAGTGAACAGAAATGGGTGCATCTGGACGTGCCCTCACATCCATCCATTCACTCCTACAACACGCCAGGCAGAGTCCGAGACCACAGCAACAAACACAACGCAGCTCTGGCCTATGGAGTCCACGGAGAGCCACAGGGAGGTGCCGGCTGCCAGGCTGGGCACAGATCCTGACTAGGCATTGCCCAGGGTAACCCTCCCAGTGGCTGCCTGGTGCTCATGGCTCTGCAGGCCTCTCTGCCCGAGTCAGGCTCAGGCTGCAGCCAACCACGTGGGGCCTCGCTCAGGCCTCAAGCATCTGCTGGCCTTTGCACCTTCGACACGCTGACCGAGCCGCCCTCCGTCCAGCCCCTCGGTGTCTCCCTGCAGGGCACGCCCGTCTGATGGGTGACTGACTCAGCCCTGTGGAGACCCCCACCGCCCTGCGGATCTGGGCACATTTTCTGAGACCCAGCACATGCTGTGCCCGTCTCTACGCACACACACCACTGTGTGCCCTTCCCCGCCCCCAGGGCACTGAGTGCCTTTAGGACAAGGGCATGTCTGCATGTGCAAGCCTGGCCAGTGCTTACTAACAAGAATGTAGGGCCGCATTGGATACAGGTAATGGAGGTGCTCATGTGTCAAGCTAAACGGCTCTAGCCAGCCCGGCCAGCGTGGCTCAGGGGCTGAGCATGGACCTATGAACCAGGAGGTCACAGTTCCATTCCTGGTCAGGGCACAAGCCCCGGTTGTGGGCTCGATCCCTAGTGTGGGGCATGTAGAAGGCAGCCGATCCGTGATTCTCTCTCATCATTGATGTTTCTACCTCCCTCTCCCTCTCCCTTCCTCTCTGAAATCAATCGTATCTAATAAAGAGGCAATATGCTAATTGACCCTCACGCTGTTGCAAAGATGACAGTGCCCACAGCTAATAAGGAGGGAATATGATAATTGACTGCCCCGCCCTCAAAGATGACGATGCCCACAGCCACAAGATGGCGAAGCCTAGTTCCCTCAGTCCCCAGCCGTACAGGGCCAGCCCAAGGCGCAGGCAAAACCTCGGATGGCAGCTGCCCAGGTGCCCAGGGCCACCCGAGGCTCAGGTAACCAGGGCGGCCAAGGCTTGCGCTGCTGGCAGTGGCAGCAGCAGAGATGTGATGGGGGCATTGCCTTCCCCTGATTGCCGGCTGAGGGGACCCCCCCCCCCTCCCGTGCATGAATTTTCATACACCGGGCCTCTAATAAAAATATATTTAAACTAGAGGCCTGGTGCATGAAATTCGTGCACGGGAGGGGGGGCTCCCTCAGCCCAACCTGCACCCTCTCCAATACAGGACCCTTTGGGGGTTGTCCAACTGCCAGTCAGGGATCGGGTCTAAACTGGCAGTTGGACATCACCCTCACAATCCGGGACTGCTGGCTCCTAACTGCTTACCTGCCTGCCAGCCTGATGCCCCTAACTGCTCCCCTGCCTGCCTGATCACCCCAACTGCCTCTCTGTCTGCCAGCCTGATTGCCCCCTAACTGCTCCTCCCTGGTGGCCTGATTGGCCCCTAACTGCACCCCCCTACCGGCCTGATCTCCCCTAACCACCTCTGCCTTGGCCCCTGCCACCGTGGCTTTGTCCGGAAGGACATCTGGGAGATGTCCAGTCTAATTAGCATATTACCCTTTTATTAGTATAGATGGTTTCAGACCGAACCCCAGACACTCCAGGCCAGGTCTGAGGGGGCGGGACAGCGGCACCCTCCTGCCCACCTCATGCTCTGTCTCCTACAGAAGATGAGAATGTACATGTATGAGGCACAGCCACTTCCTCTGCTCCTGCCCATGGCAAAGGCAGCAATGGACAAAGGGCGCATCCTCTGGCCCAGCGTCCGGGGAAAACTAGACTCCTCTTCCTGGGAACCCTGTCTGTGTGTCTGTCTCCTGCTGGAAGAGAGAATGGGAGGTCCAGAGAGAAGGAGTGTAGGCTTGGGGCTGGGGGCCTTGGCAGGAAGCCCACCCCACCCGGATGCGGTGAGCGCCAGGCAGGAGGGTCTGCCCCGACACTGGCGGGATGGGTGCCCGCAGAGGGAACAGAGCTCCACACAATGCACTATCTGGGGAGTGAGGGCCCCATTTCACCGCTACTGCCCCCCCCCCCACACACACACACCCTGCTTCCCCTCAGCTCGCAGCAGGTCCCATCAGGGCAGTGAGGGCTCTGGCCCTGGGTTCCAGTCCCAGAGAGCCGCCACGCTCTGCCCTGCGCCCTGGGCAAGCCGCCTTACCCTTCGGGGCCTTTGTCTCCCCAGCTGTAAAACGGGGCCAGAATTGGAGCGGAGGGTCTGGGGAGCCCGTTCCGCCGGGACAGGAATAGACCCAGTTTTCCGCGGCCGCCACCCCGCACCGCTCCGGCTAACCCCACCCGCCCCACAGCGCTT
>NW_006286818.1:600068-600290 GCF_000327345.1 Myotis davidii
GCCGGACCTCCGGGCCCCGATGGCTCCGCGAGGGCTTGCGGACGAGGCTGGACGCTGGTGGGGACTCGCTCTCGGCTTGGCCGCCTTCTTCCTCCCAGGTGAGCGCTGCCTTTTTATTATTAATTTTCCCCCATTCAACGCCTGGATGGCGGGCGCGTCTGGGTTGTAGGGAGTGAAAGGAACCAGGAAAGTTGGGTCAGGGTTTAGGGACGGGGAGGGCAG
>NW_006286818.1:601107-607784 GCF_000327345.1 Myotis davidii
GGCGCCCGGCACGGGGAGGACGGGGGCGGAGGCCGGGACTCGCCTGTACGCTCAGTGCCGGGAATGGACTGGAAAATGCGTTTAGGAGGCTAATCCCACCGAGTCCGCGCGCCTGGGTTTAACCCTTCGCGTCCCTGGGGAAGCCGCGCGCCTCCCGGGGTAGCTGGGACTCCAGCGCTTGGGGGTGGGGGTTCCCCGGGAGGAACCCGGAGACACCCCCGCTGTGGCTGGATGGGCGTTGGGGGCAGGGGGCGGGATTGAGATCGCGGGCGCCGCTGGCCGCCACCGAGGCGAGATTCCCGAGGGGCAGGTGGTTCCCGGGACCCAGCCTGGCCGCCGACCTCGGGGCTGGGGTACCCTCCGGGAAGGCAGGAACCCGCGCCATTCCTGTCTGTGCCTCGTCTGCCGCCAGCTCCCTGCCCGAGCCTCACAACCTCGGGGAGTGGCCAGTGGCACCTAAAGCACTTTGTGGAGGCCGGTGCCCCCACTCCTGGGCCTGTGGGTGCTCCCTGCTAGGTGGGGGGAGGGGAAATTCCTGGACATATAGGTAGGCGTTTCTGCCCATTCAGGGGCTTGATGGAGCCCCCATCTCCCTCCTCCCTTGGAGGGAATGAGGGTCTCTTCTCACACTGAGCCTCCTTGGGGAGCAGCCAGGAAATTCTCCCGACCCTGGGAACCCTTCACCCCATATTGCCCACCCGAGCACAGCCAGAGGAGACCCCTACCCTAACCTTGGGTCCCCTAAGGGGAGGGGGAGCCACTCACCCCCATGCTCACCTCCTTTGGTTATGTCTTCCCCCAGACTTGGGGTGCCTAGTGAGTAATTCCTGCTTTGGGGGCTTGGAGGCCTGCCCTACTGCTCCACCCAACTCAGGAAGGAGGAGCAGAGAGGGAACAGTGTCACAGTTCGAGCATGGACACTCCCCTCCACACACCAAAAGTCCAGATGGAGGGGTGGGATGCAGAGAAGGAACCGGGGCCAGAAGAGCGCTCACTGAGCTCGCGGGCTCCAGGCCTGGTTGTCATTGTATGGCTGCGGAGTGCCTGGGCCCTGGCCCCTGGGAAGGGGTGTGGATGTGCAGGGCCCTCCTGACACTTGGACTGAGGCCCGCAGGTCCAGACCTTGCCCCCTCTGCCCACTCCACCACGCCCAGCCCTTCCTGCTGCTGCTTCCCTCAGGGGACTCAGCCGCCCAGCCCGGGTCTTCTCTGGGGTCTCCTGAGCCTGGAGGGGTGAGGAGAGGAGCCCCCCAGGGGGAGGGGCTCAGGGAGCGGCGGGTGGAGGGTTGGCCCCTGACTTCAGAACATCGCCAATCTGGCCACTGGAGTGTCAACACAGGACATTTCCAAAGGCCCGACACTGCAGGAGGGCCATCGGGGCTCCACCCAAGAGGGACCCGAGAGCCCGGAGGAGGCAGAGACCCGCCTCAGGAGCAGGTGCAGCGTTGGTGTCCCACCTGTACCACACCCTCCCTAATTGGCTTCCCCAAACCTTTTGTCTGGAAGGAAAACACTGCCCAGGTGTCATGCATACCCTCAGAAGGCCTTCTGGCCACAGCCTGCCCCTTCTCCGCAGCTGGGCAGAGCTCACTGTCCTGGGGGCTCCTTTGAAATGTGGGGTGTCAGGGTGTTGGCTCATTTTCCTCTCCCCATTTCTCAGTGCTGCACGCGGCCACTATCTGACCCGGTGTGTGCCAGCGGGCTGGTCCCACAGGCCAGCATCCTGTGTGATGGCCAAGGCAGGGGGCCGGGCCGGGGGCCGAGGGTGAACCCCAGCTGCTGTGTCTGTGATACTGCCATTATCAGCTGACTAATGTTCATTGTTCATCACAAACAAAAAACACCCAAGGGAGGTGTGAATGTCCCTTCGATTTTTCCTGAGCGTGTCTCCTGGTTAGTCTGGTAAATTGAACAGCTCCTCCCTGGGAGAGGGGCATCTGTAGGTTCACCTGCTCTGATATTTTTTTAATTTGGATGTTAGCATGTGCCAGGCTAGAATGCACGTAGCCAGCTGTGGGGTGTAGTTGTAATGTTTCCATACGGTCTCACCACCAGTGTAGAGTGGGCAGAGTGTAGGCTTTGTAGACTTGTGTACTCTGTATGTTTTGTAGACTTGTATACTTTGTATACTTGTGTTGGTTATCCGCATTCCCTGCGTGGCCGCGGGGCCTGGGACAGGAGGTGTATGTGCTGCCGTCTGTGGGTCGCCATGCGACTGGGGTCACACGTCAAGTATATATCCTCATAGAACAGGTTGCCTCTCTTCCCAACGAGGGTTCGGTGAGTGACTCTGAGCCTCAGTGGTGATGTCTGTGTTCGCGTCGGGTCAGCAAGGGTGACCCTGGGAGGAGAGAGGGATGTGCCCAAGCAGCTCCTCCCCCCGACGGGCTGCCAGGTCCTGGAGGGGCAGGAGACCTGGACGGGCTTCCTGCCTGTGCTCTGCCCTTGGCTGTGACGGGCCTGCATCCCCGCGGGAGGTGCTTCCCTGGAGAGGCTGTCTTCCCTCCTCAGCCTCTGAAGCAGAGCTGTGCCGCTGGGCTCTCCCAGACCCGCATGGAGCGGAGGGACCTCAGAGACAGGTTTTCAGCTACTAACTTAGCGCCTTTGCTTCCTGCACGGATATTGGAGAGGCGTCCTCGGAAGGGAAAGGTGGCGCACTCCGGGCATCTGAGAAGGGGGTGCATGTAGGCTTTGGTGCCCCCTGACCAGCCCTGCAGACCGTCTGTGTGTCCAGCACGTGCCTGAGGCAGCAGATGGAGGCGGCCCCCGTGGGAAAGGGAAGTGGGAATGAGGCGAGGCGTGGGGGGAGGGCTGTCCTGGGGCCCAGCACCCTGTCTGAGTTCAGCTGCAACTGTTTCCCGCCATGATGCCCACCCTCTCCCGAGGCTAGGCTGCAGGGCGGCAGCAGATGTGCTGGCGGGGGCAGGAGGTAATGTGAGAGCTGAGCAGGGATCATCTTGCAGGGAAATGCCCTGAGCTGAAGAGAGCACCCCGGGCCCAGTAACTCTGTCAGCTCGGGATGCTGTTGTGCTGTTTGGAGTTGGGAGATGGCAAGAGGGGGGAAATGGGAGAAAACACGTCTTACCCAACATCAAACCCTGAGCCATTCCACCAGGAAGCAGGAACTCAGTGCGACAGGGAGACCCAAGAGGCTTCCCGACAGCATGGCAGGCAGGGGCCCTCCAGGGAGACGGTGCTCCCAGGGTTTACCCTGGAGCAGGGGCGGGAGCGGTGGGCATGTGTTCTCGGGGGCTTGCGGCATCCGTGCCTTCCATAGCCATCTGGGGCAGAGCAGCAGTGGCCCGAGGCCCTCGTCCAAAGGGAGCCGCAGGTAGCTCTGTTCCCCTTCCTGCGACCTGGAGATTCCCCCATGTGGCTGCCTGGCACCGTGAGACAGCAAAGGGGGCCCAGCGCACTGGATTTGAATCCCAGCTCTGCCAATTGCTAGCTGAGTGGACTTGGTTAAGTCACTTTGTAGACCTCAGTATTCCCATCTGTAAAATGGGTTTCCATTAATGCCGATTTCAAAAGAGGCCTGTGGAGACTAGAGCAGCAATAATGTATGAAACGTACGTAGCACAGCACCAGGCATGTGATGAGTGTAGTGAGAGTGGTGGCTGCTCCTGTTCCCGCCTTTCCTCTGAGTGTCCCGATCCCCTCTGCTGCGGGCATTTGGGCAGTGCCAACTCTGCACGACCTGGAGAAAGAGCAACTCGCTGCCTCCCCACTGCCACCTCCCTTCCCTCTCTCCAACCAGGAGCTGCTTTGAGCAATGAGCCCCGGCCCCCTGCCCCTACCTGGAGTTATGGTGGAGCTGCAGCCAGGTGGCTGGTACTACATGGGCATCAGGTGCTGTGCAGCCTTTGTTCTGTACCCCCAAGGGCTCTCCCCAGCACCCACCTCTCCCAGGCTGCGGCCTGCTGGGCACCGCTGACCATCTGGAGTGCTTACCGTGGCAGCAGCCGGGGCTGGCAGGGGGGCCTGGGACCAGCCCTTCCTCCCCTCAAAGGTCCCCATTTTGAGGAAGGGCGGGCCACAGGACCCCTCTCCAGCAGTGCCTTGTGCCATCTTATTCAGTGAGAAGGTGCAGCCAGGAGGTGAGCTCCTCCCGGGCACCCCTCTCGCTGAGAAGGCCTCTCTGTACCTGTGGCAGGTGGACGCTTTCGCCATAACAAACCTTCGTGCATTCACCTCCCGTTTCAGCCGAGCCCCTGGGGGGCCCTGAGCGAGAGGCGTTAGTCATTCTCCCATTTCCCGGGGAGGAAGGTGAGGCCGCGGCCGGCATTCGCTATCGCCTCACCTCACCGTGCGGCCACTCGCGCCCAGATCCTGCAGCCAAGGGAACAGGAGGGCTAAGTGGACAGACGCCTCTGAGGAGGCGGGCCCTGTGGGGTGCAGCTCAGTGACAGGCCCCTTGCTCCGCCAGCTGCCCCCCCCACATACACACACACATACACACTATACACACACACACACACACGCACACACATACACGCACAGACACACACATACACGCACATACACACACATACACGCACATACACACACATACACATGTACACACATACACACATATACACACATACACACATACACACGCACACAGAGACACACATACACACATACACACACACACACACACACACACCGGAGCATGGCAGCTCCTGGGGAAACAAGGGGGTCAATTGAGGACATGGTTGGAGGGGGACGCAGCCAGAGTGACTGTGGGGCCCACATCCCAGGCTCGCAGAATACAAGCCGTCCAACGACAGAGGGGGGCCAAGGGGAGGGTGTCCCCGGGATCCTTTCCTGAGACAAAGACAGGGCCCCTGAAGTGTGGGCACAGAGTCCAGGGTATGGCACGCCCAGGCCGGGTGTGGGCCTGGTACTGGGCAGAGACCAGTAGAAGTGCCCAGAAAGCACGGATGTGGGGGGGGGGGCCGGGAGGAGGGGAGAGGAGAAAGGTGTGGCAGGTGGAGTCAGCGCCCTCTCCTGCCCGCCCCCCATCCACTCTATGCAGACCCCAGTTTTATTCCAGTTTGTGAGGAGTCTCATTACCGAGCCACAGACCATAAAAGCTGCCCTGCCACTCGGCCCGGCTCTCATTAGAGGACGTTAGTTCCGCTGGCTGGTGGCTGGTGGCTCCGCTGGGACGCAGCTGCAGGCACAGCCCGGGCGGCAGAGCAGGCCAGTGGCCACGGGCACGAGAGTGTCCCGTTGGGAGTGTGATCGATGGACTTAAATGGAGTCCCGGCCCCTCCTCGCTCCTGGAATTGGAGCTTCCAGACCTAGAAGCCCGGGCTCCCCTGTCCACTTGGAGCCTCAGTTCCGCTCCTGCCTGAGGCAACAGGACACGGCGCTCCACAGGCCTGGTCCTGGGAGTCTGCCTTCTCTGGAGGGAGCTCAGAGGAGAGTCCTGGGCATGGGAGCCAGCACCCCACCCATGCCCGCCGACCTGGAGGCCCTGGGCAGCCCTAGCGGAGAGGTGGAGCCTGCCAGCCTCGCCGTGGCCTCCATCTTGGCTTCTTTCTGTGCAGAAGCGGGGAGGGGCCTGGAACCTCCCGGGGCAGCGCCCTCCCTCCCCCATAGATGCGGTCTCACCAGCGGGGAGCCTGGGCAGGGCCTCCTGGTCCCACGCCCCTGTTCTCCGCAGCGTCCTGCACCTCCTCCCGCCTGCGTCCTCCCCGCCCACGTTAGCTGTCTTCCCCTGCGACCCCACACGCCTGCTGGCCACCAGAACACCACCCGGCCCACGGGTGTCGCCATGAGAAAGTGAGGCAAGAGCCCTGGCCAGTGTGCCCAGTGGATAGAGCGTCGGCCCGCGGACCAAAGGGTCCCAGGTTCAATTCTGGTCAAGGCTCCTCCCGGCCCAGACGCCAGGTCAGGATGAGACGGGAGGCAACCAGTTGATGTGTCTTTCTCTCACTCTCTCTCCCTTCCTTCTGCTCTCCCTAGAAATCAATAGGAAAATATCCTCGGGTAGGAATGACCAGAAAAAACTGAGGCAAGAGCAGAGCACCGCTGGCCCTGAGGCCTCGTCTCCGTAGGAGCGTGAGCGCCGTCTCCAATGGCGCAGGGGCGACTTGGTCTGTCCCTGAGGTCACTCAGCCCAGCCCCCAGCTTGGCGCCAAGGGAGTCAGCAGAGACGGGAGTGCCAATCTGCAGCCCCGAGGCTGGCCCTGCCCGGGAGAGGGGGGCAGGGCCCTGTATTGGCCCCCCGCGAGGCCGTGGTCTGGAGAGGAGCCCATGTGGGCTGGCGAGGCTGCCTTCGGGAACCCCATTCTCTGACCAGCACCCAGGCACCCTCCCTCACTCCTCGGGTCTGTGGGCAGCTGCTGTGAGCTGCCAGGACAAAGTAGGTCGAGAAGGGGCCTCCGAATCCAGCCTGGCTGCCCCTTGAGGCTCCCGCTGCGGGACGGGGGCTGGGGGGGCTGGCAGTAGCAGCTGGGCTCACTGCTCCGACCCCTGGCTCTCGGGCCGCTCTGCCCACGCTGCTGCTGGGGTGCACTCACCTGAGACACACGCAGCCTCAGCAGTGTCGCTGCTCCTCCCTGCCTCACCTCCCCTGCCCTCGCCACCGTGGCCAGGCCCACTAGCCAGCCCTGCGCCCCTGCTCCCGCCTCAGCGCCTGTGCACATGCCTCCCCGCAGCACCCCGCCCCCCTGTTCTCACATATAA
>NW_006286818.1:607842-609659 GCF_000327345.1 Myotis davidii
TCCCGACGGGGCGAGTCCGCAGGCCCGACGCTGGTCGGCCTGTCCTGGGCTGGGAGTGCATGCTAGGTTGCCGCGTGGTGCCTGTTTGGACAGTTGGTGGTTATAAGAGCAAACTTACCTGCGTGGCTCAGTGGTTGAGCATCAACCTAGGGGGCAGGAAGTCACGGTGGTCAGGGCACGTGCCGGGGTTGCAGGCTCGATCCCTAGTGAGGAGTGTGCTAGAGGCAGCCAATCAACGATTCTCTCTCATCATCAATGTTTCTCTCTCTCTCTCTCCCTCTCCCTTCCTCTCTAAAATCAATAAAAAATACTTTATTTTTTAAAGAATAGAAAACTTTTATCAAGAGTTCTTGGTCACGCAACAACTTTTTTCATTTCCCTAACCACTCCCATGGAAAGTACTCCCGTGCTCCCCCTTTTTGCAATGGAAAAGCCAGGGAACCCCAACTCTCTCCCCGCAGAGGGTAGGCTAAAGCACCGGGTCAGCGCAGAGCCAGGATTCCGATCTGGGAAGCCAGGCTCCCCGTCCACGCTCAGACCCTGGGCTCCACTGCCCGTCTCCCGTGTGGGTGGGCGGTGGGCGGACAGCTCCCTAAGCCTGAGGCACAGCAGACCTTGCCTCCAGGAGGCTGCCCGCTGTGGAGCCGCCCGTGTAGCTCCTTATCTCTGACCCGCCGGCCGCTCTGACGCTGCAGAGAGCCTGTGCAGCCCAGGCCTGGGAAGTTACCTGCTGCTCACCAGTCTCCGCGCTCATTCCTGTGGCTACGATGGCTCCCCAGCACTGAAAACCGTCCTCTGCCCCTGGCTCGCCCTCCAGTGCCCCTGTGCCCGGGAGCATTGCTGTGGCTGTGCTGGAGGAAAGTGTCCTGGTATTATCACTTCATCCCCCGAGCCTTCGGGCATCACTGGTCCTCTGTGCGGGAGACTGGGGGAGGGCTGTCTGGCCCCAGCAGGCTTTCTGGCTGTCCCAGACCCCAGAGGGGCACCCGGCAGCCACGTGCCCTGTGCCAGGCCCATCCTAAGCTTGGAAGGTTTCGGTCTCTCCTGTCCTCACCCCGAATCCCAAACGGCAGGGAGGGGTCCTCGCTAGGGATGGGGCAGGGACAGGACTCGGTGTTCGCCTGTGCTGCTGCTTTGGTCTTAGAAGGAAAGACCCGAGCTGCCTCTGCCCAGGCAGGTTCCGGCCAGGGGCTGGGCCGGGCGGCACCGCACACAGCTGAGCCCAGGACCTGTCCCAGGAGCGGAACGATCAAAGCCGGCGCCGTGTCATGGCCGAGCACAAGCGTGGACTTGGAGGGCCCTGCAGGTCACCCTGTGGGCTCGGGCCTCACCAGCTCCGGCTTCATTAGGAGGGAAGCTGGGTGCACAGGCGTCTGATATGTCTGGAAGCGGAGAGGCATTCCTCCCAGGCCCCGCTGTGCCGGAGTATCCACGCTCCACCCGCCGGAGTCCCAGTGCAGCGCAGCCGGGGCGCTCCTGGGATGGAGTGTCCTCACCCGGAGCTGCGTGGAAGGAGGGCGCACGGCCCGCAAAGGAAAAGGGAGAAAGAGATAGAAACATAAATGATGAGAGAGACTCATTGATCAGCTGCCTCTTGCATGCCTCATACTGGGGATCGAGCCTGCAACTCAGACCAAGCCACCTTCCTAGACGTAGGCCTGTGTTTATGACACCCAGAGAGTGACAGTATCCAGGGCCAGCGAGCACCCTGATTAGCCCCACATTGAAGGATGGGGCCCTGCCAGGCCCCGCCCCTCCCACCCTGGTCACCTCCCAAGACTCAGATAATGGCCTGGGGCAGCGGGGGGGGGGGGGGC
>NW_006286818.1:609675-612503 GCF_000327345.1 Myotis davidii
GGGGCAAGTGCTGCCAGGGGTGGTGATGGAGTAGGGCAGGCACCTGCCTCTCAGTGCCGCTTTGTGGGAAGCTGGGAGGTCTGTGCCCCCTTCCCCCCAGGGAGCTGGGGCAGGGAGACAGTGCTGTGAGGAGGGGCGGGCAGCTTCCCCGGAGGCCAACCCCCCTCCCTCTCTCCCCTCAGCACTTCATTTCTCACCCGGTGTGCAGCATGTGCGGTCAGGATCATCGGTGCTGGCGTGTTTCTTACCGTGTTTGTATGTGCTTTGTGTGAGCGAGGTTTATGGTGTATGTGTGTGCGCGTGAGGGCTGTGCTGTGCGT
Source organism: Myotis davidii (assembly GCF_000327345.1). Lineage (NCBI taxonomy): Eukaryota > Metazoa > Chordata > Mammalia > Chiroptera > Vespertilionidae > Myotis > Myotis davidii. The sequence goes on from NW_006286818.1 coordinate 609,996, forward strand.
GCATGGGGCCACGGGCGAGGCAGGGACTGAAAGCGATGCTGTCTGAGGCAGTGGCACGGCCGGCGGGCAGCAGTGAGAGGACGGAGGTCAGTGCCGGGCAATCGTTCTGTCTGTAAGACCACAGAACCTGGTGTGACTTTCCCCCAGAAAACGGACTGCACGCGCCGTGGTCTCCGCCTTTTATTATTAACATGCCTATGTGTGTCCGTGTCTTATCGCTTCTAAAGGTGAATCCCTCCGCTGTAAACTGGGGATGCGACCACTGGAGGCTTCAAAGAGGGAAATTGGGCAGCTGATTGTCCCGGCGCCTGTGTGAGCCGGTCTGCACACCCCTGGCTCCGCTGGGCCTGTGCGGCTGGAGAGGAGCTGGTTCCCTGGGGCTGCGGCCAGTCAGGGCCCTCCCTGCAGTTGCTGGCCGGGCTCCCTCGGCCGGGCTCCTGGGACGTCTCCAGGGGGTCAGCTCAGGAAGGTCCATCGGGGCTCAGCCCACGGAGAACACCCCAGTGCCCAGAGGGTCACCTGGGAGGTGCTGCTGGTCCCCTGGAGCCTCCGGGCTCCCCTGTAACGGGAGTGGCAGCAAGGAAGCCCAGGCCCAGGATGGCAGCTGCCCTGCGTGCCTGGCGCCCGCCCCTGTGGGAAGCCCCTGGCGTGGGAGGAGCTTTCCCTCCTGGCCTGGCTCTGAGGGGTGGCCCAGCCCTTGGCCTCACCCACAGCAGGCCACACCAGAGGGTGCCCCCTCTCAGTGAATATATGCGCCTCACAGTTTGAGCTAAGCAAAGTGTACTTGGCACCTGGTGCCTGCCCAGAGGGAAGGTGAGTCAGAATCCTGGGGTCTCAGAATCGGCAGGGGGTAAAGCTGTGACACCCATTCACTTCTTAAAGCCCGCCCCACGCCCTCCTGGAGGCCTGGCCATCCAGCCTCTGCTCCATCCCCGTGAGGGAGGACTCACCACGCCCTGGGAGCCGTGTAGTCTGACTGCCCCATCACCTTGCCCAGAGCTGAAGTCTGCGCCCCTGAAGCTGCAGCCCAGCGCCCTTGTCCATGCCCTTGGACTCCTGTGGGCACAGCGGTTCACACAGGACGGCCCTCGGTCGTTCGGAAATGGCCCTTGGCTCCCAGGGGCTCCCTCCCATTAGCTCCTCCAACCAAGCCTGGCGCCGGCCCATCTCAGGGGCTCCCTTCAGAAGCAGATTTAGATCCCGTCCCAGCGGGGCTGCTGCAGCTTGGGTCGCCCAGGACTCCCCACCCCCAACAGCGCCCCAGGGTCCGGAGCAGAGCTGGCGCTGCCTCCCACGTTCCCGCCTCCATCTTCCCTCCCAGCCCCGCTGGGCTTCAGGCTAACAGCAAATTGCAGTGAAAGATCCGTTTGCCTCCCGTGGGGAGGAGGGTTAAGCGGGTGTGGGGAGGAGGGGCCGAGGGGGGAGCACATTGAAAAGACTCAGGCCCGGCCGCATGGCCGCGGTTGAGCGTCAACCTATGAACCAGGTCACAGTTCGACTCCCGGTCGGGGCACAGGCCCGGGTTGTGGGCTCCATCCCCTGTGTGGGACCTGCAGGAGGCAGCTGATCTATGATTCTCTCTCATCATTGATGTTTCTCTCTCTCCCCCTCCCTTCCTCTCTGAAATCAATAAAAATATTTTTAAAAAGAGAGAGATTCAGGGTCCAGGGAAGACAGGGGGCAGTGGTGTGGGGCCTGAAGCGGGGTTCCTGGAAGCCCTGCGCAGCCCCGAGATTCTCTAGGCTGACTGTGCCCCGCGAGGACAGTGGGGGCCAGCCGGGTGGGTGTGGTCCCCTGGTGGGAGGTCCTGTGTGAGTGACCTGGCAGCCTCTCGTCGCCCCTCGGTGCTTCGAGACATGCGGTGGCTGTGGCGTGTCCCAGCACCGGGCGAGGGAGCCCAGGCACCCCTGTCTGATGCTGGTGGGGCCCGAGCCCGCCCCCCCCGGCTCGCATCGCTGCCCTGGCACTGGTCACTCGCTCCCGGGCAGACCCCGCGGCTGCTTTGCATCTTTCGTGAGCTGCGCTAAGCCAGGGGTAAAGGAGCCGTTCCTGGGAGAGGCCGGACTTCTTTGATCCTAAAAGTAACCCAGAAGCCTCCTTCCTGAACCCCAAAGAGGGGATGACTCAGGGTCTGCGCCCCATGTGCCCTCACCTGCTCAGCTCCAGCCCCAAGGCCCAGGAGGCGTGGCTTGGAGCCCCTTCTCCAATGCCCAGGCTTGTTGCTCCTTACCCACTTCCCTGGCAGGGAACTGGGGGGCGGGGGGGGGCGGGCAGCGTGGCACACATCCATGCTTCCTCCAGGTACCCCACCTCCACTTGCCAACCCTGAGGCTGAGCAGGAAGAGATGGGAGTGGGGAGGTCCCTAGGATCGCCTCCGGGTCCCTCAGGCCGAACAATCCCTGTCACCCAGGCTCCTGTCACTGAGGCGGAGGGCTGGGAGTGCTGGGAGTCGGGTTGGTATTTCAGAAAACGGGAGGGGCGGGGTGGAGAGGGGATGGGAGAGGGAG
>NW_006286818.1:612524-614297 GCF_000327345.1 Myotis davidii
GGGAGGGGAGCGGGTGGCACTGGAGATGAAGAGCAAGGCAGGCGGACCCTCTGCAGGAGGCAGCAGGCCTGGGAGATGGGGGTGAGCCGTCCAGAGGTGCTTGGATTCCGGTGATGAGAGGTGAAGCCAGGAATTGGGCCCTCAAGTCCAAGGGTCTAGCTGGTTAATAATTAGCGTCTGGTTAAGCAATCATTGGTATTTTCCCCTCAGTTTTTTCTCTCCCACCCTGGAGATGCTTCTAGGCTCTTCCCCAGCCTCTGATAAGGAGGCCCCTCCTCCCCTGCCCTTGGCCCCCTCCCCCTCCATCTGGTTTCTGGCCTCCAGAGCCAGCCTGGGTTTAATCTCCGAGAGAGTGGAGGGGACCTGCTCTCACTGCCCCCCACAGGCTCTTTGGGGCCCCTAGATACTTCCTGCTGGGAGGGCAGCCCCAGGACCACCCGAGGGAGCCTCTGGGTTCTCTCCTTGGCAGCGCCAACAGGCCACTAACTCACTGCCTGGCCAGACGGACCTGGGTAATTCCTTCCTGACCCTTCAGCTGAGGTCAGTCAGGCAACAGATGGTCTTCGAGCTGGTGGGGGCGGGGGAGGGGTGGGCACCTGAAGACCAGGTAACTCCTTGCATCAAAGCAGAATTGGAGCCGGCTGGTGTGGCTCAGTGGTTGACCATCGGCCTATGAGCCAGGAGGTCACGGTTCGATTCCCAGTCAGGGCACGTGCCTGGGTTGCAGGCTTGACCCCAGTGTGGGGCCTGCAGGAGGTGGCCGATCAATGTTTCTCTTTCATCACTGATGCCTCTCTCCCTCTCCCTCCCTCTCTGAAATAATAAAAACAAACCCTTTTTAAAGCAGAATTGGAGGAGAGAGGCCAGGTGTCCTGAGGGCTGCCCTTTGGGTGGCATGTGTCACCGCTAACTGCTGGCCAGGTCCCCGCAGAGGTGGCCCAGGTCTCGTGCCTCCTCCTCGGGTCCCTGGTGCAGTCCTGTCCCCGTGGCTGGGGTTCTTTCTGGAGCCGTTTTTGTCAGGTCCAGGCGGGGGGTGGGGCAGAGAAAGGGCAAAAGGAAAAGGAGGCTAGAGTGAAGGTAGGGCACCGGGACCCACTCCTGCCTCCGAATCCTCTGCACGAGGAGCTGGGCTGAGCCCTGCCCTCAAACCAGGGGTCCCCTGTGCCCTGGGGAGGCACAGGGTGGGAGGGAGACACTGCCCTCCCCGGGGGAGTGACCTTGACACAAGACCTCGGAGCTGAGTGGGAGCGGCTGGAGTGGCAGCCGAGAGCGGGCAGATGTGGGCACACGTGGGAGGAGGCTGGCATCTCCCAGGGTGGCCCGTGTGGCCATGGAGGGACTGGGAAGGCTGTGGGAGGATTGGGGACTTAAGAGAACAGCCCCCCAATCTGTTCTGTCCAATGCTAGCCAGACCTGCACCCAAGGCCAGCTTTTCTCCTGCCCGCTGGACACTGCCACCTGTGCCCAGCATGCCACCCAGCGCGGCCTCGTCCTTTTCCCTGGTGGGTGCTTCCCTCGGCGCTCGGAGCCCCGTTCTGCCGGCCCGGGGGCTGCATGCCTCCTCCTTTTCCCTCGTGTCTGACTTGTTATCAGTTGTGTTTTTTTAATATATTTTTACTAGAGGCCCGGTGCACAAAAATTTGTGCACTCCGGGGAAGGGGGGGTCCCTCAGCCTGGCCTGTGCCCTCTCGAAGTCTGGGACCCCTCGGGAGATAACGATCTGCTGGCTTAGGCCTGCTCCTGGGTGGCAGAGGGCAGGTCTAATCCCTAGGT
>NW_006286818.1:615351-619254 GCF_000327345.1 Myotis davidii
GAAGTTAATTTGCATATCACCCTGATTAGCCAATGGGAAGGGTAGCGGTCGTACGCCAATTTCCATGTTTCTCTTTTATTAGATAAGGAGGATTGACTTCAGAGAGGAAGGAAGAGAGAGATGGAAACATCAATGGTGAGAGAGAATCACTGATCGGCTGCCTCCTGCACGCCCCCGACTAGGGGTCACGCCCACAACCCAGGCCTGTGCCCTGATGGGGGACCACCCCTGCCAGGCTGTTATCAGTTTTTACTGGACCCTCCCCAGTCCCACCACCACCCACTCTGAGGCGTCTGGAGCCCCTCCCTCCGTGTGGCCTGCACGTGGCCCTGCACACCCAGCCCCAGAGCAAGAAGTGCAGCAGCCGTGCTCCCGCTCCCGGTCCTGCTCGCTCAAGTGCAGACCCAGAATCTAGGCCAGGGTGTCTCACCGCCCGCCCGACTGTGCCATCCGGCCGGTCAGTCTCTGCGGGTGGGGCTGACCTGGGCATTGGAGGAAGTTAGTGGCATGTGTGGCCAATAGCATCCTTTCCCCTCTCCCTCTGGGCGCCACTAAAAATCGTCTTTATGAGCTTCTCCCTGTGGACCCAAGGGTGCCGGGGTCAATTCCGGTCAAGGGCACGTACCTCGGTTGCAGGCTCCTCCCAGGCCTGGCCCCTGGCTAGGGTGCGTGCAGGAAGCAACCAATAGGTGTGTCTCTCTCACATGGATGTTTCTCTCTGTCTTTCCCTCTCTTTTCCACTCTCCCTAAATATCAGTGGAAAAATATCCTCAGGTGAGAATTAAAAAGAAAATTGTTTTTATGCATGGCTGAGTGCCGGGGAGGGGTGCAGCATCACCCCAGTTGGGAACCACTAAACCCTATGCTGTCACTGTGCCCAGACCCTATTTTTCCAAAAATACCTCCCACAACTTGACTTGGGCACGGTAGGTTCCAGCCAGAGTTAGCTGTTCCCGTCTCCTCCATGCCGGCCCTGGGCCTGGCTCCTGCCGGCTGAGCCCAGACCCCAGCACACCCGCCTGTGAATACCTAGTTCCTACGTAGCTCCCTCCCCCAAGGCCCCCGTCTCCTGGGACTATGCCGTCTGGTACTTTCTCCCCTCCCTTCACCCTTTGAAAGAAGGGACTCAACTTCAAAATGTCTGCAGGCTCTCGCTCGGTGCTGCACACAGTAGGTGCTCCATAAGTGCACAGTAGACAGTGGGAGCTGGCCGGCTTCCCCTCCTCAGCCCCAGTAAGTTCTGAGGTTCCCTTCTTTGCACACCTGTGTTCTTGGCACTTTATTTAACCCCTGGAATCAAGATGGGAAAACATCCGCTGACACCTCCTTCCCAACACCGCCCCGTGCTGTTTGCAGCACACAGAAGCCTCTTTCCCACTGAGTCGGCAGTTACCGTGCTCCCCCTGCACCCCAAGCCTGGGGGGCCAGGGCGCTGTGGCCGCAGGAGACGCTGTGCGTGGGTGTGTGGCTTTTTACTTTTAATATATTTTTATTGATCTCAGAGAGGAAGGGAGAGGGAGAGATAGATAGAAACATCACTGATGAGAGAGAATCGTGGATTGGCTGCCTCCTGCACGCCCCCCACTGGGGATCAACCCCACAACCCAGGCATGTCCCTGACCAGGAATCAAACCACGACCTCCTGGTTCATAGGTCGACGCCCAACCACTGAGCCACGCGGGCCAGCGGATGTGTGGCTTTGCAGGCAGGGGTCTTCGGTGACATTCCTATGTGTGGGTGTCTGTGTTGGATCAGGAACGAAGCTGTTTCCACCAGCTGCTCTGCACCCCACGCCCCCCTGGCTGAGACCGGCTGGTCCCTCCTCCACCCCGTCCTGCCAGGCCCGCGCTCTTGCCGTCCCCGTGCTTGGCGGGCCTGCTCTGCTACCTGGCAAATGTCTGCTCAGCCTGCAAGGCCCTTCCTTGTCTCTCTCATCTGCCCCCCAAATTCACCATTTCCGCCAGCACCGTCTCTAATGCGTGACTTGAGCGAACCCTCTGTGCAGGCTCCCATGTGTTTCTGTGCATGCAAACACGCACATGCCTCTACATACAGTGCTGTGTGCCACGTGCGCATGGATGTGCACGCATGCAAGCAGGTGTCTGTTCCCGTGTTTCAGCAGATCTTTCCGTGGGCCCCCATGCTGCCCTTTCTAGGTGGCCCCAACCTCCAGCCCCGCGCCTTCAGTAAGAACTGAAGAGGTGGAGGTCGGGGTGACTGGTGGTAACTAACCCCCACACACAGCTCGGCTCTGTCCACCTGAGATTCCTGCCCCTCCCAGGTCTCCTCTGGCCGAGCCCTGGCCTGCGGGGGTGACCGGAGGCCTCCTGCCCACTGCGCCCTCGGTGGGCTGGTGGGTGGGGGTGCTGGTGGGCAGTCCTCTGTGGCCTGGTCACGTCACACTCCCTTCCCATCCATCTCTGCCCTGATTAATTGGAATTTGGCTAGTGCCGACCATCTGTTCTCTTCCAGCCTGTTTCCATGACAACCAAGTGGCTTGAGACTGAGGTTTGTGGTGAGCAAATTGGCCGGGGGGATGCTGGGAAAAATCAGCCAAGTCCCTCCCTCAAACTGCTCTGTCTGCCTCACCTTCTCCTCTCTGCCCTGCCCCTCCTGCTAAGCCAGGGAGTCTGGGGTCCCTCCATGCCACCCACCCAGCCCTGCTCTCTCCCAGGCTCCTCCGGCTTCCCACACACCATTCCTCCCCCTCCATTCATAGCTCTTACCACCTCGCAGACCGGGTGCGAGCCCTGCCCTCTGCCCGCACCGACGGCTGGAGGGCACCCGGGACATGCAAGCCTGTGGTTTGTGCCTAGACTTTTTAAAAAACATATTTTTATTGATTCCAGAGAGGAAGGGAGAGGAAGAGAGATAGAAACATCAATGATGAGAGAGAATCATGGATCGGCTGCCTCCTACATGCCCCAGACTGAGGATAGAGCCCGCAACCCGGGCATGTGCCCTTGACCAGAATCGAACCTGGGACCCTTCAGTCCGCAGGCCATGCTCTAGCCACTGAGCCACACCAGCTAAGGCTGTGCCTAGACTTTTGAGCTCAGCCACCTGCCTCCCAACCACATCCTCACCGCGTCCGCAGCTCAGAGCTCCTTCGCAGGGAGCTCTCTCGCTCACACCACTGTGATGGCCGATGCATGTCCCACCCCAGCCTGTGCCCGGGACCTGTCCCCACTGCCGTGCAGGTGACAGGCTTGGAGCGTGGGGTCCCCTGCTCCTCCCCTGGGCCTGGTGCTCCCTCACAGCCCCACACAAGGCACCTCGGTGGCCACTGGCACAAGAGATGGGGCGATCCCGGGCCCCCACTTCGGCAAGCTCCCTCGGAAATGCCCGGACACAGGTGTGAGCGGCTGTTTCTCCCGTTTCCAGGCAGCTCTCTCCGTGGAGCTATTCCGCCCTCGTTTCCCGTCCGTGGCAAGGCCTCTTTTGTGGCTGCTGCGTGTCTTTAAACCCCAGGTGCGTGCGGCTCGCCCAGGGTCTCACTCTGTCTCGGGCACGATGTGCCACTGCACCCCTTACCCACGGGGCGAGGGAGCTGCCCTGCGGGGGCCCAGGGTCTGCACCATCCCAGGGGCAGCCTCGGACCTCAGTGGTCAGTGCTCAGAGCAGCCCTGCTGAGCACGGGACCCTGTGTTGGGGGCGTTCGGCCCCCCCATCAGCCTGACCTCACATGCCTCTTTTTTTCTATATTGAGACACGGTTCACATGCCATAACAGTCACCTTTGAAAGTGTGTGGTCAGCCCTGGCCGGTGGTGCTCAGTGGATGGAGCATCGGCCCACGGACTGAAGGGTCTGGGTTCCATTCTGGTTAAGGGCACGTACCTCCGTGGTAGGTTCTGTCCCCAGCAGGAGGCAACCAATTGATGTGTCTCTCTCACATTGATGTT
>NW_006286818.1:619699-620355 GCF_000327345.1 Myotis davidii
TCCCCCCGCCGCCGCCGAGGCGTGGTCCCATCCGTGCCCGGCCGGCGGGGCTCAGTGGTTGACCGTCGACCTATGGACCAGGAGTTCAGGGTTTGAGTCCGGGTCGAGGGTACAAGTTGCAGCTCCATCCCCAGTGTGGGGCCTGCAGGAGACAGACGATCCATGATTGTCTCTCATCATTGGTGTTTCTCTCTCTCTCTCCCTCTCCCTTCCTCTCTGAAATCAATAAAAATAAAAAACGGGTAAAAGGGGATGTGGAAAACTTAACTGATGATGCTGTTGTAACAGAAGACAAAACAATAACGACTGTTAACCTTGATTCTGTGCGAGCCGAGCAAAAGCCTTTCTCTCTAAATCAATGGAAAAATATCCTTGGGTGAAGATTAACAACAACAAATAAAAATAAAAACATAAAGTGTACAGGGAGTGGGTGTTAGTGTGTCCACAGGCCGTGCAGCCACACCACTTCCTAACACGGCACTTCCTTGCCCAGAGGAAACCGGTGCCTGTGTGCAGTCACTCCTCTGTCTCTCTCCCCCAGCCCGGTGGCCAGGCACCTGCCCGTGGCTGGGCCTGTCAGGCGTTTCACATCCATGCCCTCAGCCTCCTGGTCTCTGTGACGGGCCTCTCACCGCGCCTCCCGGTTCCTCTCGCCA
>NW_006286818.1:620375-620852 GCF_000327345.1 Myotis davidii
TCGATCCGTGGTTGTCTCTCATCATTGGTGTTTCTCTCTCTCTCTCCCTCTCCCTTCCTCTCTGAAATCAATTTTAAAAACTATACAAAATGTTGTTTAAAAAATAAAAGTGAAAATACTCTTTCTTCCCCCTGCTCCCTCTTCTCCCTCAGGGACGCCACTCACTCTGAGGACCCGGCCACCCCTCTCCACTCCTCCCGTCGCCCTCAGTCCCTCCTCCAGGACTCCTGTTGCTTTGGGCTCAGACGTTAAGAAACAACCACACACGGCACTTGTCACTCAGCAGTGACACGTTTTCACAGCTGGGCCCCGCCAGGCGGGGTTTCTAGAGAAAAAGAGAAGCCGTACGCTTTCTTGTTCCTCTGCCTCCTGCCCCCTCGTCACCTACCCACACGCAGTGAGCAGCATCGGGCACGGGGCGTGCGCTCAGCCAGCGGTCGGTGAGCCCAGCCAGTGGGTGCCACCCGGGCGATGTGA
>NW_006286818.1:620924-621656 GCF_000327345.1 Myotis davidii
GAGCTGCCCGTGGATGCGCAGAGCTGAGAAACGTTGAGAGGATGGTTCCCTCAGTCAGCCTTGCTCAGTGCCCGGAGGTCGCCGGCCGGAGGGAGGGGTTGGAAGGTTTGGCAAGGGAGCAGCGGGGGTCAGAGCAGAACATGGGAAGGCAGCAGAAGAGAGAGTGAGGGGTGACCCTTAGCCAGAAAGGGGGAGTTGCGGGCACAGAAGATGATGGCACTGCCCAGAGCAGGCTAGGGCCCGCACCTGGGACATCCAGGGAAGCGGGCCAGCCTGGGGGAGGGGAGGACCACAGAGGAGCAGGCGGGGGTGCAGGGGCCCCGGGCCCGGGGTGAACTGGAGACCTCGCTAAGTTTTCTTGGATCAAAACTAAATGTCACCGAACATAAACATTTAACCTTCTGGTTTTGGGGGAACTTAGACTTCAAGCTTTCATCTCTTTAAATCGCCACAAATGTCTACATGGAAACCCGGGGGCTCCAGGCACTGGACGGGGGCGGCCTTTCCTGCATCTGACGAGACCTCCCCGTCTTTCCGAGGGGCTGGAGTACCCTCACCACCAGCCCACACGGTCAGGGCCCTGCTGTTCTTGCAGGTGGAACCAACCAGAAGGCAAATGATGGCTTCTACAGCCTCTCCTTCCGCACCCCCCGCGGGACCAGGGCCCGGCCCCACTGGGTTTGTGGCTCCGCCTCGGCCCCGTGTCCCCGCACACACGTGTGGCTCCGCCTC
>NW_006286818.1:622828-623067 GCF_000327345.1 Myotis davidii
GTGACTGCGTGGGGAGCCGAGGCTGGGCCTCTGGCCTGAAGGAATCCCCAGGCCCTTCTCTTCTTGTTTCTTCTCATTTCCAAGGATTAGAATCCCTGCGGGGACAGTTCCACGCTGTTTATTTGAAATAAGCTTGAAAGCAATTGGAACTGATTTTGGGGGGCAGGGGACAAATGCAGCCCCGCTCTCACACCCAGGTGCAGTGTGCAGAGGGAGACGCAGGGTGCCTGGCTGGGCGC
>NW_006286818.1:623278-624169 GCF_000327345.1 Myotis davidii
CTGGCCGGGGGGGGCCCCTGCCTCTCCTGGCAGGGGAGGGGCTGGGAGGGCCTGAGAGGGCCTGGGAGGGGCTGGGGGGGTCCGCCTTCCCCACCTCAGGCTCCAGGTCCCCAGGCGGGTGCTGAGAGGGCCTCTGCTCGGCGAACACAGTCGTCGAATTGCTTTTTCGGGGAGGGGATGTCACTGCTGAATTGTAAGGGCAGATACTATCTTCTTTGAGGGAAGAGTTATTTGATCTCTGTGTGTCCGAGGGAACCTGTGCTGGGCGGAGGTGGGATGGGGAGAGGGGGAGCGGGCCTGGCTCCCAGCTGCGAGGCTGCCGAAAGCGAGAGCTCTCAACCAGTGACGAGCCCAAATGAAGGGGAATCAGCATCTCTCATCTTGGCACAAGGCCATGGTCTCAGGCAGGGCCCCCCTCCCACCTCCCAGCTGCCCTTTCAGGCCCAGGGTGGGAAGGCAGCTTGTCGCTGGGAGAGGGTGCAGGCTGCCAGCTGTCCCACCTGAGAGGCAGGGGCGAGGAGGCCCCCAGACCTTGATGCCCCCCACCTCCTGCCCCGCGCACTGCAGTGTGTTCCTCCTTCCTCATCTGCTCACACCCTCCAGGCCCATCTGGCTCAGGGAGAAGCCGGGGCTCTCCACCTGCCCCTGCCTCCCTGCCTCCAGCCACACCGGCCACACTGACCAGGCGCACCCCCACCTTAGGCTGGCACCTTCCCTCCCTCCGCCGGGAATGTTCTCTCTCTTCGTGTGGCCTTCCTGCCACCCTCCATCTAAACTCAGTCCTCTGCACACACACACACTCACACTCACACTCACACTCATACTCTCACACACACACTCACTCACACACACACACTCACACACACTCACACACATACACACACACTCTCC
>NW_006286818.1:624309-627153 GCF_000327345.1 Myotis davidii
CCCTTCCTCCTTCTGGCCACACCTGCTCTGCCCGGCGGGCCCTTTCTGCAGGCTTGCAGCCTCTGCACTGCTCTCACCTGTCCCCGCAGCCTCCCAGGCCAAGGTGTCCTCCTGCTTGACATCTGAGCGACGTCCAGGCGGGCGTGGGGCCTGCTGGGGGACTGTGCGCGGAGTGGCAGGCTACAGGCTCGAGCCCGAGCTCCCCGTTTCCACAGATGCTCCAGGGCCGTGAGTGCAAGAATAGCCAAGCCTCCCCCAGCCTCAGCTTCCAGCCCGCCCAGGGTGCACGCTGCCTCATCCGGGAGCTCCTGGCCCCCACAGCCCAGGGCAGTCTGGGTCGTCCCGCTCTGCAGCTGCCCGCCTAGCCGGAGAAAGCCTCCTGGGAATGCCAGGACGTGCGCAGGGCCCCACGGCCGCTCTTACCCCCGAGGGAGAATCAGACCGGCCCCGAGCCCTCCCCGCGCATCAGCGTCGTTACTGTGGAAAGGTGAACGTGGAGGCCGGGACCTCGTACCCTGCTGGGTGCCTCTGTCCCAGGGCCCTCTCCCACGGCGGGCTCTGCACCTGGAGAAACCTGGGCTCGTCTGGGAGAGATGTGAGGCGGGAGACGTCCCTGCCTTGGGGACACTTGCCGGCAGGCGGTGGCTCCCAGGCGCTGACACAGGGTCCCGAGCAGGGAGCCGGGCACACGGGCCCCGGAGGAGCAGGCGGCCTTGGAGCCGGCAGGCGCGGTGGAGGGCATGGTCTGCAGGGCCGAGCACACCCGAGGGCACCTGGCACGAGCCCCCTCGCTCACAGGGTCCCTCGGAGCCTCGCTCTCCGCTTTGGAGAGGAGCTACTTCCACAGCCATGCAGGGCGACGGGTCGGGCCTGGGGTCAGACGGGCTCCGGGGAGAGGGCATCAGTGTAGGCGAGGAGTCCTGTGGTCCGCGGCCACCGGCCTGGCTCGTTCTCCTGTGGGAGCCCCTTCTGTCCTTCCCCGGTGCCAGCGACGGGCACCGGGTCATGACTGTGCGCGGGCAAGTCTCAGGTGCTCGGGGACCCAGGGCACAGGAGCCCTGGCCAGTGTTGCTCAGTGGGTAGAGCACCAGCCTGTGGACTGAAGGGTCCGGGGTTCAATTCTGGTCAAGGGCACGAACCTCACTTGTAGGCTCTTCCCCGGCCGAGGCCCTGCTCAGGGCACGTACAAGAGGCAACCAATTGATGTGTCTCTCTCACATTGCTGTTTCTCTCCCTCTCTCCCCCTCCCTTCCACTCTCTCTAAAAATCAACAGAAAAATATCCTTGGGTGAGGATTAAAACAACAACAAAACAAACAAACAAAATAGCAGGGCAGCCGGGAAGCGGAGGCCTCCCGGGCAGGCCAAGGTGTGGCTGCTGCCGCAGGAGAGGGAGTGGAGGCAGGGAAGGCACCAGCTGGGCACTGAGGCTGAGATAGTGTCAGACGGTGGGAGGCACTGTGCCATAGACCAGGAGACTGACAGCTGCCCCACGGGCCCCACCTCTTCCTGGGACCCTGTCTGCTCCAGCCCTGACTTCAAACGTCATCTTTAAAAAAATATATTTTATTGATTTCAGAGATGAAGGAAGAAGGAGAGAGAGAAACATCAATGATGAGAGAGAATCACTGACCGGCTGCCTCCTGCACACCCCCCATTGGGGATGGAGCCCACAGCCGGGCCTGTGCCCTGACCGGGAATGGAACCGTGACCTCCTGGTGGTGGGCACTCAGCCCCTGAGCACGTAGGCAGGCCGGGCACAGACGTCGTTGAATTGCCTTTCCCAGGGCAGGGCCGGCTGGCGACCCGGGGGCTCGAGCTGCTCACTACCACTGCCGCCCTGAGCCGCAGGCACCCGAGAGACGGGCTTGTGGTTTGACAGCTGCATGTCTGGTGGCTCCTGGGCAGTGGCAGGCAGGTGGGCACCCGCAGCCCGCGAGGAGGAGGCGTGTGGGTGGGGGCTGCCCTGTCTTCTGAGGGACCCGCCAGCGCCCTGCCCTCCCCTCCCCTCCCATGTGCAGGGCAGGAATGAGATGCAGAGGATACAGCAGGCTCCCTCTTCATTTGTCAGAGCCAGTTAGCATCTCCTCTGAATGCATCGCCTCGCAGATCCCCCCGAGCAGGAGGGAGGGTCTGGCAGAAGCCAGACTTCGGGCTTTGGGGTCCCATTCTAGGAACCGCATGCTGGGAGGGACCCACAAAATCACTGTGCTCACTTACTGAGGTGCCCGTCCCATCCTGGGCGACAGGCCTTGGGGTGGAGCCCCCGAAAACCTCCAGCCCCTGTTCTTGACTCTGAAAGTCCCCGATATGACAAATTCATTTCGTTACAGTGCATTTGCCAACACTAACACCTCACGTCTGTGAGCCCCCGCGAGCCCCAGGCAGGCCTGCGCCCGCGGGTGGGAGAGCGAGAGCCCACGTTGCCGCCGGCGAAGGCAGCTCCTGGGGATGGGCCCTGCAGTGAAGCCCAGGCCGTCTGAGCTCAGGGTCAGAGGGCAGCTGTGGGTCCTCCACGGCACCGGTGCCCAAAGGAGCACAGGTGACGAAGGGCGTCGCTGAGACCCAGACACTCGTGGAGCGGCAGGACCAGACAGCCAGGCACACGCTCTGCCTCCCGGCCAGGCCCTCCACCCTCTGCCCCCTGGGCCCCGTAGCCCTGACACCCCCGAGTCTCACTTCCTCACAGACACCTCACTTCCTGGGTGTGAGTTCAAGGTCTCCAGCCCAGGAGCCTCTCCCAGCTCCCAGCACCCGGGTGCGTCTGCACACTGTCCCCCACCCCACCTCCCCACCCCTCGACTTAGGCAAGAGCCAGTGTTCCTCTGGGAGAGCTGGCACCTTC
>NW_006286818.1:627256-630617 GCF_000327345.1 Myotis davidii
CTGACAACCGCCTTCCCACCAGCCGGTGAGAAGCCCGAGGACGGGCCACGCCTGATCTGTAAGTCACAGCGCGTTGCACAGTCCAGCGAGCTCTGTCCGCCGTGAGCGCTAGCATCTCAGAGCCCATTTCTTTTTTTTTTAAATACATTTTATTGAGAGGAAACAAGAGGGAGAGAAACATCAGTGATGAGAGAGAATCATGGATCGGCTGCCTCCTGCACACGCCACACTGGGGATGGAGCCCACATGTGCCCTGACTGGGAATTGAACTGTGACCTCCTGGTTCATAGGTCGATGCTCAACCATTGAGCCACACTGGCCGGGCTCTCCGAGTCCATTTCTGCCACCGGCAGCTCCCAGGCCCCGGGAGCACGTAGAAGCGAGCCCTCCCCACGCGGCAGCGTCTCCTGGATGCCCAGAGCCCGTGCCTCCTGCGCCTGCGCCTGAGCCTGTGGGGGCGGTGCCGGCAGCGACCCCCAGACTGGCCACGCTGGGGGGAGCCCAAGGGAACGGCTCCTGGATTTCCAAGGAAGAAACTGAGGCCCAGGAAAGAGTCACAGGCTGGCGTCACTGACTCCTGGAGGCACCGGGATTAGAACCCGGGCCTCCTGAGGCCCCGCCCAGGCCCCTCCGTGGAGTAGGTGTCAGTGCTGGTGAGCCGGTCCCTCAGGGACTCGCAGAGTCAGGGACAGGCTGAGGAATCAATGGCAGCAAGTAGTGCAAGGGAGGGGGGACCTGTGGCCGGGGCGGGGGTGCAAGATCCCTACCCACCACTCCAGCCTCCAGGCCACGCTGAGGAGGCCATGGGGCACACAGCCTGCTCCGCGCATTCAGGTGGAGAAACGGTGGCAGCCGGGCACCTTCTCTGGCCCTTCTTTTTAATGCCCCACGGCCTCCCGGCGCCGGGTGGTGGAGGCTGTAACTCCCACTGTCCAGGCAGCCTGGGTCCGTCTGGGCTCCACCACTGACTGACTTGGGGGCTCTGAGCCTGTGTCCGCAGCCCCTCCCCCTGTGCCTGCTCCAGACGGTCATGCTGAGGACTGAGGAGCCAGGTGGGCCAGTGCCCGGTGTCTCTCAGAGGCCCCACCCCACCTTTCTTCGGCTCTATCACACATCTGTGGGTGCAGGAGCACCCGATGAGGGTGAAGGGGGAGACGTTGGCATAGGTCCCTCCCAGCCAGGCCCGCCTGCCTGAGGGCCGGGGTACAGGAGCTTAGGACTCGGCTGGCCGCCGACAGCGGGTGTGGCCAGCCTGGGGGTAGGGAGAGGATGCAGGAGCGGGAGGAGCTGGCATAGTTGGCATCTGCTGGGGGGAAGGAGTCCTGAGTTCCTGTGAGGACACGGAGCTCTGAGACTCCCGGGCGGGGAGGGCAGCGGGGAAGTGCCTCGGCCGGTCACACCTGGGCAGTGCTGGCCCTTCTTTTGTCTGCAGTTCAGGGCCCACGGTGTGCATACAGGTCTGTGCTGGCACCACCAGGAGGTGGGCGGGCAGGGACCCAGGGCACTCCCCTTCACCCTCTGCAGGGAGCACAGCCCACCCTCTGGAGCTCTGCTGGGTGTCCAGGCCACTTGCCAGAGGACCTCAGGCCCCGCCAGGCCAGGAGGGTAACTTGGAGCCCGGAGGCTGCCCATCCTCGGCAGGAGGGCACAGGGCAGCTGCCAGAATCCAGACAGATGGTAGCCTGGGCCTTGGGGAGAGCCTGGAGCCACGTTGGGGACAGAAAAGGGTCTGCTTCAGCCTTAGGGGTGGTATCAGCTTGGTGGCTCTGTCCTCGCCTCCAAGTGCCTGCCTGCCAGCTGCGACCTCCTGTGCAATGACCTCCATGAACCAGGGGCACTTGGCGCTTTCCCTAATCCTTAAGCCACTGTGTGATGACACACTGAGTCCATTTTACAGATGAGGAGACCGAGGCTCAGGGAGCTTCCTGCCAGGGAGGGCAGTGCCCAGCGCAGGTCTGCCTTCCTCCCAGCTCCGGCGCTCTTTAAGGGGAGGCTGTCCCAGCCTCTGGCTCTGGTACCTGAGCCAACAAGACCAAGCACCTCCTCAGACTGAGCTGCTGCCATTGCAGCCAGGAGCATGGAGGGCAGGTCGGGAAGGGCTTCCTGTCAGGGAAGATGGTGGCCTCTCCGACTCCAAGCCCCTGGGAAGACGGAATAGCCTCATGTGGTCACCGGGTGGGGTTGTTGGGGTCACACCTTGCTGGAGGCGGCCGGTGGTGTATGACACTTCCTCTCTCCGGCCTCGGGCATGCCTGCCCTCCACGGCTGCCACCTGGCCCAGAGCGTCAGCACGGAGGCCGCCTTTCCAAGGACACGCTTCCTGGTCCAGGCCACTCGGGATTCCGCGCCAGCTGCTGCCCGGGGCAGCGCGCCAGGCAGGGCAGGGCCCGGGCAGGTGTGGTCCAGCTATCTGTTCGGCACCAGTTGGCTCATGGCGAGCGCTCGGCCGCTCCAGAGCCCCAGCCTCCCTCCCTTTCCCTCTCCCACGTCCAGGACAGGGCTGCGAGGAGACCTGGGCGAGACCTGGACGTAGCCACCACCGGCTTCGGCTTTAACGCTCGCCCTGGCCTCTGGGTCACCGTCCCGCTCCTGTCCGCGAGTCTGCCCACCGGCCCGGCAGCGGGAGCGGGGCCCAGGCCGGAGCGGCTCAACTGCGCAGCCGGAACGGCAGCCGCGGGCTCGTCTGAAAGCAAGCACAACGCCCGGAGCCGGACTGCAGCTCAGGGGCTGGGCGCAGCGCTGTTACTGTGCAGATGCACTTGACAGACTTCTCAGCCACTGCGCCTCCGTTTCCTCCCTCAAACGGGAAGAGCAGCCCCGCCGGTGTGGCTCGGTGCTGAGTGTCGACCTCTGAGCCAGGCGGTCACGGTTGGATTCCTGGTGCGGGCTCCATCCCCAGTGTGGGGTGCGCAGGAGGCAGCCGATCCATCATTCTGTCTCATCATGGATGTTTCTCTCTCCCTCCCTCTCCCTTCTTCTCTGAAATCAATAATATATATTTCAAAACAAAACTGAAGAATGGGAGTGAAATTGGATCCTAAACAGGAGATGCATTCAGGGCCTGTCACATAGGGGCTGTTCGTCAGTACTGGGGAGAATAAGGTAGCTCGCTCTGGGAGGCAGGAGCCCGGGGCCCATGCTGCCCACCAGGACCTATTGGCAGGGATGAGGGAGCCAACAGGGGGCTGGGGGCGCTGAGCCTTGTGAGGATTGAGGGACACGGTCTGTCCAGTCACTTCAAAAATAAAAAGTTGCTGTGAAACGCCGACCCTCATGGTGGGTCCAGGGCTGGAGCAAGATGAAGGGACACGGCAGGGCAGGTTGTGTGAAGTAAGATGCGTATTTTAATTGCTTGAGTTCA
>NW_006286818.1:630750-633084 GCF_000327345.1 Myotis davidii
GCAGCCCTAGCCCCCCCTTTCTACCGTGAGTCAAGAACCAGTTCCCACCTTGTTTCTTGGGTTCAAAGCATCTCCTGGCCTCATCATCCCCCTGACCCCCCCACGCCCACACCCCCCTGTGGTGAGAGGGCACAGCCTGCCCCTCCCCAGGCCAGTATGTGACCAGGTGGGCAGGACCCAGAGTTGCCAGGCCTCCTGCTGATTGTGGCTCATTGTTGGGGTGAAGGGTGCTGCTATCTCACCCCCATCAGGCCTTGGGGAGGCTGTGCCCAGACAGTGGAAGCCAGAGGCTGCTCCCCTCGCTTCTGTCTGCGCCGGTAGCATCCCTCCCCCCCCCCCCCCCCCCCTTCCTTTTGAAATTCCACAGTCTGTTCCATGCTTCTATGTCTCTGGATCTATTTTGCTCATCAGTTTATTTGCTTCATTAGATTCCACATGCTGGCTGCGCGGAGCCCCCCCCCCCCCCCCCCCTCGCCCCCTTTGCAGGGAGCCAGGGAGGCAGCCACGGGCAGACTCCCTGAGCCATCGCTGCTTCATCCCAACCTGGGAACCCACTTCCTTCCGGGTTCCTCCCAGCCATGGTCCCCATGTCCTCCGAGCAGACAGATCTCCCAGCCCGCACCCGGCTCTCTGTCCCCCACTCCCCACCCCAGCACTGACTCATCCCTCACCTCCCACTCAGGCTGTTTGCTGGGACGTGTCAGGACAGGGTGCCGGGTTCTGGTCCTGCCGGCTCCGCTTGGGGTGCTGCTCGGTGGGGGTGGGGCCCGTGGGAGGATTTGCTCTGACCTGCTTCTCTAGGCTTCCCTCCCTCACCCGCCTCCACCCCAGGCCGGTGGGGTGAACCCCAGAGCACCCCCATCATCTAATTACGATGTACCGCAAGGAGCCCAGCCTGGGGCTGCTGAGGCCAAGTGGGGGGCCATGGGGTTGAGGGGTGCTGCCGTGCTCCCCCTGACCTGGGCCATTCTGAGCCTCCGAGCATGGGCATGGGACAGCCACCTACCTTCCAAAGATCCCACCCACAAGGCTCCCTGCGGCCGGGTCTGCCTCTGCTCCCCCTCTTCCTCGTCCCTTTGGGACCAGAAAAGTGAAAGGTCTAGAGCAGCGGTTCTCAACCTGTGGGTCGTGACCCCTTTGGGGGTCAAACGACCCTTTCACAGGGGTCACCTAAGACCATCGGAAAACACATATATAATTACATATTGTTTTGTGATTAATCACTATGCTTTAATTATGTTCAATCTGTAACAATGAAAATACATCCTGCATATCAGATATTTGCATGACGATTCATAACAGTAGCAAAATTATAGTTATGAAGTATCAACGAAAATAATTTTATGGTTGGGGGTCACCACATGAGGAACTGTATGAAAGGGTCGCGGCGTTAGGAAGGTTGAGAACCACTGGTCTAGAGACTCCAGCTCTCTGCTTGGCTTTTTAGTTCATGTAATGTATGCCCTCAGCAAGTCCCCTCACCCTCCGGGTCTCGATGTTAACATCTACAAAATGGGCGTGCGGCACCTTCCTGTAGATCATTCCTGAAGCTAGGGTCACCAGGGTGGACGAGGCTGGACCAAGCAAAGGAAAGGGGGCTGGAATCAGATGCCTGTCCCACACGCGGGAGCCGTCCTCTCCTAGGGAGACCCTCCCTTCTGCAGGCAGCCCGGCCTCCTCCGGGGCCTGCTCGGCCTGTGGCCCGGCCTCCTGGGAAGTCGTGGGTAAAGGCAACAGGCCCGTGTCCCTGAGTCCCTTCTCTGAGATTTCACTGTCTGGCCCGGCGCTGGGGTCAGTGAGCAAACACGAATCACGGTCCTCCGTCCTGCCGTGCGCCAGGTGCCGGGACATGAGGGATCTCGTGCCCCGGCTGCTGTGGACGTGGGGACAGGGAGCATGAGGAGCTGGGCACACAGTCGGGGGCGGGCTGCGGGCTGACTGGGCACTGTGGAGAGCCGGGACGTGGGTGACAAGGCCTGACTTGAGGCTCGGACGGACCACAGCCTGTCCGAGCCTCGGTCTCCCAGCATTGCTGCAGCGCCTCTCGCAGGCTTTCTGAGAGAATGATGAGCATCAGTGCCTAACGGTCCCTCTTAGGCAGTGAGGGCTCAGCCCGGGTCCCCTTTGGTGTTCTCGGGCCAGGGTTCCAGATAAGTGGGGGGACCTGGTTGATCTGCATGAGGATCAGGCGATAAGGGAGCTGTGTCCTAGAAATTCAGAGGAAGTCCATCCAATGCGTCCAGGCGGGGGCTGACCTGCTGGGCCCTGAGAGGGGAGGTGAGGGGGGAGGTGAGACGAGGTGAAGGGGGAGGTGAGAGGAGGTGAGAGGAGGTG
>NW_006286818.1:633237-634168 GCF_000327345.1 Myotis davidii
GGAGGGGGGAGGGAGGAGGCAAGGGAGGAGGTGAGGAGCAGCTGGGAGGAGAAGGGGTCTGTGTGGGCATCTGCAGGGGGCGATGCCCGTGGGCAGCTGAGCACAGGAGGTCGGCCCCAGCGTGGAGGCATTGTTGAGGCCGTGGGGGAAGGTGGACCAGATATTCCCCCCAGGCAGCAAGTCCTCTCTCTCCCCTTCTTATCTCATATTTCCCCCCAATCTCCTTCCCCCCAAAGAGGACCAACCTCTAGGTCCCCATGTGTGGAGCTGGGCCTCTGCAGCCACAAGAGACCCACACAGAAGGGATTCGTGGCTGGCGGCAGCCTGAGACCTCCCACCCTGAGGTGCTCTCCTGGCCACCGGGCCACCCCCTCCCCCCGCACCAGCGGCATGGCAGCCTCGGATGCGTTGCTTTTCCTGGCATCTCCTCTCCTCTGTACGCGGACGGCTGACGGGGTCTCGCCTGTGCTCCCTCCACCCCAAGCTCGTCCCAAGTCTCTGTGAGCCCTCGGTCCCTTTGCCTGTCCCATCCATCCCATAGACTAAAAGGCTAATACGCAAATTGTCCCTTTGACCGGGAGTTCGACCAGGGGCGGGGCTGGCCCGCCAACCACCTGCAGCCCCTCCCCCCGCTGGCCCAGCGATTGGACTGGCCTGCCTGACCCGTCTGTGCACGAACTCGTGCAGCGGGCCTCTCGTTTATACATAAAGTTCACTCACAGAATGTCAGTGTTCCAACAGAATCATGAATTACCCCGTCATTAAACCCGGTTAGCATTTCTGGCGGCCTTTGGGAGCCAGGAGCCATTAGCCAGGGCGAAATGCACAGGCGCCCCAGAAAGAGAGAACCCCCCACCCCCCACCCACCCCACCCATTCACAGTGGCAGCAGGAGGCAGCACTGTGAGCCCGGGGCCCCAGCCTCGCAGGGT
>NW_006286818.1:634553-636734 GCF_000327345.1 Myotis davidii
GTACCGGAATCAAGGTTCTTAACTCCGGGACCAGGTGGAGAGGGTGCAGGGGGACACGGAGGTTTCCTGGGTTTTTGTGCCCCTGAGCCCGGCTGCCCTGTAGAATGGGCTCTCAGCCTGGTGCACGGGTCAGAGGCGGCGGGGGATGGTGGCCCGTCACTGTGGCTGCCGACAGACAGGCGTCCACGTATGGCGTGTCCCTCTCACAGTGCGGGGGCTTGGCCGGAAGGAGAGGGGAGCCCGGCGCCCGACGCAGCAGCGTCGTGGGCTGTGGGACCGCAGCCGGCCACTTGGCCCCTCTGCTTCCTCCTCTCCCGGGTGAGACGGGAATGGGACTGGCGCTCCCGGGCGGGGGGGCTCACCGAGCCGGTACACGCAGACATCACACTGCGCGGCACAGAGAAGCGAGTCACGGTGGTCACCGTTCGTGCCATCGGTCAGTGGGGGCAGCAGGGAACACCTGGGAGAGGGAGGGGGAGCATGTGCGGCCCCTGATTCTACCACCAAGGAGAGGCCCAGTCCTGGGGGCCCGAGGGCAGCAGGCAGCACCCTAGGAACACGGGGTCTCCTCTGCCCCCACACGCCTCTCGGCCACAGCCCTCTGGGCGGCGTGTGGGCAGGGCCAGGAGGGCCGGAATGGGCCAGATGAGCTGGGGAGGAGGAAGCAAGTGGCCCAGAGGCTGGGCTGCTTCCCTGTGCCCGGGCACCGTGCCCTGTGCCTACGTGCCTCTGTTCCTGCAGGCAGCCCGGGAGCAGGCCCTGGCACGCCGGCCCCTACCCAGTGACTCCTGAAACCCCGACAAGTCTGAGCTGGAAGCCGGCTGGGCGAGGCTCCTGAGAGATTCCTGGTGGGCAGAGGGTGGCGGAGGGAGGGGAGGCTGGGAAAGACCCCGCACTGCAAACCATGAGCTGCCAGCACCTGGGCGGAGGAGAGGGGGCGGGGCTGGGGAGTGAGCGGCTCAGGGTTTCACCTCCCACCTCCTGGGTCCCAGCACTCCACATGCTCCTGCAGGAGGGGGAGGCCGGGACAGGCTGGGACGGGCAGGCTGCTCCCCTCAGCATTTTGCCAAGAAGGTGATGACCTCAGTGCTGCCAAGAGGGAGCGCAGGAGAGGGCGTGGGAGGGGGAGGGCCAGCATGAGGGGGCTCAGTGAGCCAGGCCAGAGAGGCCCCAGGGGACCCCAGAGCTGGGGGGTCTCTCCACAGGGCCCCCCCCGCCCCGCCGAGTGAGAGAGACTCAGGCTGAGATGATGCCACAGGGCCCTGCACAGAGTGGTTAGAACCAGGGTCAGGCTGCCGCCCAAGGAGGGTCACCACCCAGGTCTCGGGGTCCAGACTGGCACTGAGGCTGGTACTGGGCTGGGGTCAGTGCTGGGACTCACGTGGGTGATCAGGGAGGAAGCTTCTCAGGGTTCACACTGGGACGTGTCCAGGGAGGTGGGGACTTGGTGGGACCCAGCACCTGTTGCTTGTATTTGGAGTGAGACGTTTATTTCTCGTGTGGACGGAGCAGGTGGTGTGTGGGGGTGTAAGAGGTGGGTTCTGATGGTGAAGGAGGGACCACAGGGTTTCACCTCCCACCTCCTGGGTCCCAGCACTCCACATGCTCCTGCAGGAGGGGGAGGCCGGGACAGGCTGGGACGGGCAGGCTGCTCCCCTCAGCATTTTGCCAAGAAGGTGATGACCTCAGTGCTGCCAAGAGGGAGCGCAGGAGAGGGCGTGGGAGGGGGAGGGCCAGCATGAGGGGGCTCAGTGAGCCAGGCCAGAGAGGCCCCAGGGGACCCCAGAGCTGGGGGGTCTCTCCACAGGGCCCCCCCCGCCCCCTCTCCCCCCGCTTCTTCAGCCCAGCTTGCAGGTGAGAAGGCTGGGATTCAGGAAGGTTGTGTGTAGACTTGTGTGCGCTTCCCACTCTGAAATTAGCAGCAGGACAAACGGCAAAGCACGGGCCTCCCACTGCCCTTCCCAGCACCCTGGGTGCGGGACGGACCCAGCCAGGAGGGCTCCCCAGGGCCTGGGCTTGCTCATGAGGCTCCGAGAGGGGAGTGGGGACAGAGAGTGGCGAGAGCCTAGCGCCCCCTTCAGGTGAACGGAGATCGGACGCCACTCACTGTGGGGGCTCCAGGCTCAGCCACCTCCCCCTGCACCACAGGTCAGGGCCCTTTGCAGACCTGCCTTCTCAGAC
>NW_006286818.1:637832-641127 GCF_000327345.1 Myotis davidii
CCTCCCATCTGGCCCTCCCCAGCCCTCCTGTGGGAGACCCTGTAGGGGCTCTTGGGACACACCAGCTGAGGAAAGCTAGTCAAAGGGAAAATGTGACCCAGAGACGCCCCTTGTCCGCCTGCTCAGCTGCCCGTGAAAGAGGGTTCATGTGCCCATGTGCTTAGGCAAGATACTGCCGCCCACTGAGGGCCAGGCGAGCTGCTAGGGTTGCAAGGAAGGCTTTTGAAGACGGAAACAGACCTGCAGGGGAGTGTGAGACGCCTGCAGGGGAGTGTGAGACGCCTGGAGGGGTGTGTGAGATGCCTGGAGGGGAGTGTGAGAGGCCTGGAGGGGAGTGTGAGACGCCTGGAGGGGGGTGTGAGAGGCCTGCAGGGGAGTGTGAGAGGCCTGCAGGGGAGTGTGAGAGGCCTGCAGGGGAGTGTGAGAGGCCTGCAGGGGAGTGTGAGAGGCCTGCAGGGGAGTGTGAGAGGCCTGCAGGGGAGTGTGAGAGGCCTGCAGGGGAGTGTGAGAGGCCTGCAGGGGAGTGTGAGAGGCCTGCAGGGGAGTGTGAGAGGCCTGCAGGGGAGTGTGAGAGGCCTGCAGGGGAGTGTGAGAGGCCTGCAGGGGAGTGTGAGAGGCCTGCAGGGGAGTGTGAGAGGCCTGCAGGGGAGTGTGAGAGGCCTGCAGGGGAGTGT
Organism: Myotis davidii; assembly: GCF_000327345.1. Classification (NCBI taxonomy): domain Eukaryota; kingdom Metazoa; phylum Chordata; class Mammalia; order Chiroptera; family Vespertilionidae; genus Myotis; species Myotis davidii. The sequence continues at coordinate 638,507 of NW_006286818.1, forward strand.
GAGAGGCCTGCAGGGGAGTGTGAGAGGCCTGCAGGGGAGTGTGAGAGGCCTGCAGGGGAGTGTGAGAGGCCTGCAGGGGAGTGTGAGACGCCTGCAGGTGAGTGTGAGAGGCCTGCAGGGGAGTGTGAGACGCCTGCAGGTGAGTGTGAGAGGCCTGCAGGGGAGTGTGAGACGCCTGCAGGTGAGTGTGAGAGGCCTGCAGGGGAGTGTGAGACGCCTGCAGGTGAGTGTGAGAGGCCTGCAGGGGAGTGTGAGACGCCTGCAGGTGAGTGTGAGAGGCCTGCAGGGGAGTGTGAGACGCCTGCAGGTGAGTGTGAGAGGCCTGCAGGGGAGTGTGAGACGCCTGCAGGTGAGTGTGAGAGGCCTGCAGGGGAGTGTGAGACGCCTGCAGGTGAGTGTGAGAGGCCTGCAGGGGAGTGTGAGACGCCTGCAGGTGAGTGTGAGAGGCCTGCAGGGGAGTGTGAGACGCCTGGAGGGGAGTGTGAGAGGCCTGCAGGGGAGTGTGAGACGCCTGGAGGGGAGTGTGAGAGGCCTGCAGGGGAGTGTGAGACGCCTGGAGGGGAGTGTGAGAGGCCTGCAGGGGAGTGTGAGACGCCTGGAGGGGAGTGTGAGAGGCCTGCAGGGGAGTGTGAGACGCCTGGAGGGGAGTGTGAGAGGCCTGCAGGGGAGTGTGAGACGCCTGGAGGGGAGTGTGAGAGGCCTGCAGGGGAGTGTGAGACGCCTGGAGGGGAGTGTGAGAGGCCTGCAGGGGAGTGTGAGACGCCTGGAGGGGAGTGTGAGAGGCCTGCAGGGGAGTGTGAGACGCCTGGAGGGGAGTGTGAGAGGCCTGCAGGGGAGTGTGAGACGCCTGGAGGGGAGTGTGAGAGGCCTGCAGGGGAGTGTGAGACGCCTGGAGGGGAGTGTGAGAGGCCTGCAGGGGAGTGTGAGACGCCTGGAGGGGAGTGTGAGAGGCCTGCAGGGGAGTGTGAGACGCCTGGAGGGGAGTGTGAGAGGCCTGCAGGGGAGTGTGAGACGCCTGGAGGGGAGTGTGAGAGGCCTGCAGGGGAGTGTGAGACGCCTGGAGGGGAGTGTGAGAGGCCTGCAGGGGAGTGTGAGACGCCTGGAGGGGAGTGTGAGAGGCCTGCAGGGGAGTGTGAGACGCCTGGAGGGGAGTGTGAGAGGCCTGCAGGGGAGTGTGAGACGCCTGGAGGGGAGTGTGAGAGGCCTGCAGGGGAGTGTGAGACGCCTGGAGGGGAGTGTGAGAGGCCTGCAGGGGAGTGTGAGACGCCTGGAGGGGAGTGTGAGAGGCCTGCAGGGGAGTGTGAGACGCCTGGAGGGGAGTGTGAGAGGCCTGCAGGGGAGTGTGAGACGCCTGGAGGGGAGTGTGAGAGGCCTGCAGGGGAGTGTGAGACGCCTGGAGGGGAGTGTGAGAGGCCTGCAGGGGAGTGTGAGACGCCTGGAGGGGAGTGTGAACGGAGACTGAGCCACTGGAGTCTGGGGGCCGCGTTGTGGCTACTGGCAAGTCTCGGGAGGGGTTTTCCACGGGGAGTCTGTGTGCAGGCTCCCGCCCAGCCCCTCCGGCTCCCAGGCTAGAGGAGGCCCCTCTGCCGGCCCAGAGCTACCCTCCTCCCTCTGGGACCTCTCCTTGAACGGCTTCGGAAACAGGCCCTCATTGCCGACCCTCTCCCCGTCCAGGGCCCAGGGTCACACACGGAGACTGAGCCACTGGAGTCTGGGGGCCGCGTTGTGGCTACTGGCAAGTCTCGGGAGGGGTTTTCCACGGGGAGTCTGTGTGCAGGCTCCCGCCCAGCCCCTCCGGCTCCCAGGCTAGAGGAGGCCCCTCTGCCGGCCCAGAGCTACCCTCCTCCCTCTGGGACCTCTCCTTGAACGGCTTCGGAAACAGGCCCTCATTGCCGACCCTCTCCCCGTCCAGGGCCCAGGGTCACACTGTGTGGCCATGAGGTCACTGCGGCTCAGCACTTGGGGCCCCTGAGACCAGGCATCTTGGAGGGTGGGCCCCAGTCCCACTCCAGGGCCCTCAGCACCGCACAGCTGCGCCCTGGAGCACCATCCTGATGCTGGTGGGCGCTGTGCAGGCGGTGCCTTCCACCTGGTTCCAGCAGCCCCACCCTGTCCCCCGCCCCTGAGGCCTGCAGGGTCCCACCCACTCCACCACCCACTCCAGCCAGGGTCCTCCTGCCGGAGTTCTGACCTGCAAGCCTGTCCTGGGAGCAGCCCCTGAGGCAGGAGGTGGTGGGGCTGAGGCCGGGCCGGGACAGGGGTGCTGGGAGCAGCAGATACCAGCCTGGGGTGGGTCCCCGTGCCACCGGGAGGGCTGGTGTGTGGGAGGCTGCCACCCACCGTCGGCATCACAGGAAGGCCGAGGAGAGCCAGGCCTGGCTGAGACAGGCAAACGCAAGCCTGGATGCTTTTATAGGAAAGAATCCGCCGTGAACTGGGCACAGGCATCCCCTGGTGCAGGGGGCACGGGTGGCTTTCGCTCTTGCAGGAGCCAAATGAGGTGGAAATCCTTCCAAACGGTAGCAGTTTCCCAGCAAGAAGGTGCCCAACTTCCTTCATCTTTGTTCGTCTCCACAGCCTCCTGCCCCCTGTGCGAGGGCGCCAGCCATGAGCACGCCCTG
>NW_006286818.1:641234-645123 GCF_000327345.1 Myotis davidii
CACACCCCACGCAAAAGCAGCGGGCCCATCCTCTCCACCCACCTTCACCTCACCATCCCTCCTCCTACAGGGCCCAGAGCAGGCACTCCAGACAGGAAGGCCCGCACCTCTGCCCAGACCCCTCTTTAAACCCTCTTCCCACCGGCCAGCGTGGCTCAGTGGTTGAGCATCAACCTATGAACCAGGAGGTCATGGTTCGTTTCCTGGTCAGGGCACAGGCTCGGGTTGTGGGCTCGATCCCCAGTGAGGGGCGTGCAGGAGGCAGCTGATCCATGATTCTCTCACCATTGATGTTTCTCTTTTTTTCAGTTTTTTTAAAATTCTTTAATGTTTAAAGCATTACATCAGTCTCCTTTCCCCCCGTTGACCTCTCCTCGGCCGCCCCTACCGCCCAGCACATGCCCTCACCCCCCTACTGTCTGTGTCCATGGGCCATGCTCATATGCACGCATACAAGCCCCTCAGGTGATCTCTTACCCCCTCACCCCCGCCTTCCCTCTGAGGTTGGACAGTCTGTTTGGTGCTTCTATGACTGGTTCTATTTTTGTTCATCAGTTTCTGTTGTTCCATCATTGATGTTTCTGTCCCTCTCTCCCTCTCCCTTCCTCTCTGAAATCAATCACACACACACACACACACACACACACACACCCTTGCGGTGGGGAATCCAGGCTTCCATGTGAGGGGTGCTGTCAGCGGTGGAGAGGGCGGGCAGCAGCTACAGGCAGCCCGTCTGAGTCCTGGCTTGGAGCTGGGCTGTTCCAGGGGCTTCGAGGCCAGGAAGGGCCAGGCCAGGAGGAGCAGGCTGTCAGGAGGATGTAGAGGGGGAGCCACAGGCTTTGCTGGGCGAGAACATGGTTCACCTCCTGGTCGGGAGCGGAGAAGGAGGGGGCGCTGGGACAGAGGAGAGGGAAGGAATCCGGAAGTGGCAAGTGGGCGCGCGCAGAGGACCTGAGTGAGGGCAGGAAGAGGCAGGCAGACCTACACCCTTTTGGGGTGTAGCTCCCTGGTTTCAGTCAAGAAGTGCAAGACATGGGGGCTGGCCCGCTCCCTCCCGTGCAAGCGAGAGGCCTGGCCTCTCTGCCCTCCCACCCACCTGCCCGCGCCGTGCGGCGCCCTCCTGTACAGGCCATGCCTCTCGGCCGATACGCAGTTTCCAGGAAGTACAGTCAGACCTGAGAAGTGGCTCACCCTGGCCCAGGACCCAGCGGGCTCCGTCTTCTCCATCAACCGCGTGGGAGCTCTGATGCTTGCTCCATGCCAGGCCCTGGGCGGAGGGAGGTGCTGAGGCAGAGGGCTGGGCTGCAGGTGAGGAGCCCCTGACTCAGCTGGGAGGGGAGGCTCTACGAAGGTTGGAAGTCAAAGCTCAGGTCATTCAGGACAGATGACGAGGAGGGGCAGGTAACGGGGCGGGGGTGTTTGACAGAGGGAGTTGATGGCCTTGTTTCGTGTGGCAGGAGAGAGCAGGGAGGGAGGTGGCTGGAGGCTGGAATCCCCCAGATGAGGTCTGGAGCCAAAAGGATTTGAACTTGATCCTGAGGCTGCAGGGAGCAGGGAAGAATTTTGCACAAAGAATGGTTTCCGTTTTAGAGAGTGGAGGATGGATCGGAGCAGGGAGCTAGACGCAGGATGTACACCTGGCATCATATTCTAGGAGGCCGGGTAAGAGATGGCTGTGGCGGGCGCCAGGGGCAGGGTATGGGGAGAAGACGGGGCAAGGGGGGCGGACTTCTGGGCCGGGCTGGCAACCACTGCCCTTGGTGACTGTGGCTGTGGTGCCCAGCTCTGTCACGGTGCAGCCTGGACCTTCCTGGCGCTCCATGTAATCCAGGAGGTCTGCCTGGAGCTGGTGGGCAGTGCACAGAGGTGGAGAGGTCCAGGGAAGATGAGGCGCTGGGGCCTAGACAGAGCTGGGCGTTGGGCATCCAAAGCCTTGACCTCCAGGGTCGTGGGGTCCACATTTCCCTCTTACAGACAAGGACACTGAGGCAAGAGGAGACACTCCCTGCCCAAGGCCCAGAGGAGAAAGCGACCAAGCAGCAGCTGAGCCCAGGGCTCACCTCTCCGATCTCAGTGGGTGCCCTTCCTCCCCGCACCCCGCCCAGGCCTGGCCTGAGGACAGGGCAGGTTCAGGCGGGGGTGGCTGAAGGCTGGAGGAAAGGGGCAGAGAGCCACAGGGCTCCCGGTTCTGAGGGCGGTTCCGAGGGCGAGGTCCTAATTGGACTGCTCAGGACCAGCTCTGGCCTGGCCTTGCGGATGGGCACCAGCATGAGACAGGCGGAGGCGAGCAGTCCAGGCGTCCCCTGCAAACCCAGCCCCTGATTCATCCCTGTCCCCCAACCTGTCCTGCCAGGTGTCGGGAGAGAGACGGGACTCGCCAGAGCAGCCCCCCTGCCACTCCCTGGGCCCCCCAGCTTCCGCGCTGTGGGGAGCGGGCCAGCCCGGCCTGTCTGGGAGACGCTGGGCTCCCACTCCCGCTCCCTCCTGGGCTCTTCCCAGGCGCCGCGCCCCTTCCTCTCCCACGCACGGTGCTCGCCCGCCTAAGGCGCCCGGCGCCAGCCCCACAGCCCATCATTAACCAGCTCCGTGTGGGGACTGGGAGGGGGTGTCAGCCCAGGGAAGCAGCAGCAGTTTCTGTGACCCCGAACCCAGAGGAGCCTGGCTCTGACAGTAGCAATTAGCCCCTGGCTGTGGGTTCCTGGGAGGCTGCCCTGCGGCAAGGTGGGTGTGGAAGGGATTCAGGCCCAGGACACCTGGCGCCACTGCCCCCCCACCCCCAGAACCCCAGGGCCCACTCTCAGGGCAGAAGGGGAGCAGGGGCCGAGGGGAGCGGGATGGCTGGGCTCATAGGGGTCCCGCCAGGCACTGGGCCCAGACACAGCGCTCAGCCCTCTGGTCATGCCCAGCCCCAGGGAGGGCGCTGGGGGTGCGGCTGTTTCTTCACTCTGACCTGGATCACCTTGGACACCACCCTGGGTGCCAAAGGGGACCTGGGGAGGCAGCCTGGTCACATGGGAGCCCCCAGTATTGGGGAGACGTGGGTGTGGGGATGGACAGGCAGTAGGAAGGACCTCGGTGAGAGCCTGCGGGTTCTTGCTGGCAGCACAGTGGGTCCGGCCACACTGACTGCAAACCTTCCCGGAGTGACCTGCCCTCCCTGCCCCACCCTGGGGGTGGGCCTTCGTGAGGAAGCTGTCCTGGAGGAGAGACCTTAACCTTCAGGTCACTGGTTTCCACTGGAGCAGTGGTTCTCAACCTTCTGGCCCTTTAAATACAGATCCTCATGTTGCGGTGAACCCCAACCATAAAATTATTTTCGTTGCTACTTCATAACTGTAATGTTGCTACTGTTATGAATTGTCGTGTAAATATCCGATATGCAGGATGGTCTTAGGTGACCCTGTGAAAGGTGTTCGACCACCAAAGGGGCCACAACCCACAGGTTGAGAACCGCTGCACTAGAGGCTCCCATGGGTGAGCCACGTCCACTCCCTGCTTAGTGGGTTTCTCACTAGATACCCTTTTGGTCTCTGCCAGTGGGGGCGGGGGCAGGGGGGCAGGTAGGTCCTTGGAAAGCTCTGGAGGGGCTGCCAGGCCACGGGGTTTGGTTTTGGAGGGGCCCCTGTTGAGGAGCCCAGTGCCCCTCACGCACCCCCTCTTTTCCCCGGGCCAGGCCGCCGCTCCTGCCCACCCAGTGCGGGCAGAGTCTCGGGAAAGGAGTGAGGAACAGAAGAGAGGGGTCCATGCCAGGAATCCCCGAGCCCCTCCCCTGGGCCCTCTCCCTCCCACCACACAGGCCCCGGCCGCCTGCTGGGCCAGAGGAGGGGTCTGTCTGGGTTTCCTGGGGCAGGAGGGGACTGCCGTGGGTGGGAAGCAGAGCCGCGGCGCA
>NW_006286818.1:645165-652954 GCF_000327345.1 Myotis davidii
CAGGCCCTGGGCCTGGGAGCGGGTTTTGGCCACAACGGAGGAGCCTTTGTGTTTTGTTGCTGAGCTCCGGCTTTGGGCTTTGCGGGCCTTGCGTCTCAGGGCAGCCCAGCGCCCGCCCTGTTGGCTCAGCACTTCTGAGAAGCCATGAAAGCAGTCCTCCCTGAGCTCCAGAGGGGAAACTGAGGCACTGCACACGGGTCCCCGGGCCTGGGTCCCAGATCCTGAGCTCACAGGGTGGTCAGGAAGAAGGATGCCTGTGCCTCAGGTCAGGAAGCTCTCATTCTTTGATGTCCCCAGGATGCGGGAACCCCTCTGCCGAGGGCCAGGCTCCGTGGGCCCCTCCACCCTCCTCGTCCCACCTCTCTGCCTCCTTTTTGCTCTGAACATCACAGCCCCTTGCAGGGACCCCCTCCTGGGCTCTCGAGTCCCTGCTCTGACCCCACCTGACCCCCATTCACCAGGCTCCCGGCCCCCAGGCTCCGTGGCCGCAGCCGTTTCTCTGAAGAAGTGACGGAGCCACTCAGGTTACCTTCTGGGGGAGGTGGCGGGGGCACCACCAGAATGAGGTCCTGGGGTGTTAGATTGAGAAGCGGGGTCTGTTCTTATGGCAGGAAGAGAGCCCGCTGCTTCACGGAGGAGAGATGATGATGGTGATGGTGGGGACACTGACGATGTGGTGATGGTGACGATGACAATGATGGTGGTGACTGAGGATGGTGACATTGATGGTGATGATGACAGTGATGGTGATGATGACAGTGATGGTGGTGACTGAGCATGGTGACAGTATGGTGGGGATGACACTGATGGTGGTGACTGAGGATGGTGACTGTGATGGTGGTGACTGAGCATGGTGACAGTATGGTGGGGATGACACTGATGGTGGTGACTGAGGATGGTGACTGTGATGGTGGTGACTGAGCATGGTGACAGTATGGTGGGGATGACACTGATGGTGGTGACTGAGGATGGTGACTGTGATGGTGGTGACTGAGCATGGTGACAGTATGGTGGGGATGACACTGATGGTGGTGACTGAGGATGGTGACTGTGATGGTGGTGACTGAGCATGGTGACAGTATGGTGGGGATGACACTGATGGTGGTGACTGAGGATGGTGACTGTGATGGTGGTGACTGAGCATGGTGACAGTATGGTGGGGATGACACTGATGGTGGTGACTGAGGATGGTGACTGTGATGGTGGTGACTGAGCATGGTGACAGTATGGTGGGGATGACACTGATGGTGGTGACTGAGGATGGTGACTGTGATGGTGGTGACTGAGCATGGTGACAGTATGGTGGGGATGACACTGATGGTGGTGACTGAGGATGGTGACTGTGATGGTGGTGACTGAGCATGGTGACAGTATGGTGGGGATGACACTGATGGTGGTGACTGAGGATGGTGACTGTGATGGTGGTGACTGAGCATGGTGACAGTATGGTGGGGATGACACTGATGGTGGTGACTGAGGATGGTGACTGTGATGGTGGTGACTGAGCATGGTGACAGTATGGTGGGGATGACACTGATGGTGGTGACTGAGGATGGTGACTGTGATGGTGGTGACTGAGCATGGTGACAGTATGGTGGGGATGACACTGATGGTGGTGACTGAGGATGGTGACTGTGATGGTGGTGACTGAGCATGGTGACAGTATGGTGGGGATGACACTGATGGTGGTGACTGAGGATGGTGACTGTGATGGTGGTGACTGAGCATGGTGACAGTATGGTGGGGATGACACTGATGGTGGTGACTGAGGATGGTGACTGTGATGGTGGTGACTGAGCATGGTGACAGTATGGTGGGGATGACACTGATGGTGGTGACTGAGGATGGTGACTGTGATGGTGGTGACTGAGCATGGTGACAGTATGGTGGGGATGACACTGATGGTGGTGACTGAGGATGGTGACTGTGATGGTGGTGACTGAGCATGGTGACAGTATGGTGGGGATGACACTGATGGTGGTGACTGAGGATGGTGACTGTGATGGTGGTGACTGAGCATGGTGACAGTATGGTGGGGATGACACTGATGGTGGTGACTGAGGATGGTGACTGTGATGGTGGTGACTGAGCATGGTGACAGTATGGTGGGGATGACACTGATGGTGGTGACTGAGGATGGTGACTGTGATGGTGGTGACTGAGCATGGTGACAGTATGGTGGGGATGACACTGATGGTGGTGACTGAGGATGGTGACTGTGATGGTGGTGACTGAGCATGGTGACAGTATGGTGGGGATGACACTGATGGTGGTGACTGAGGATGGTGACTGTGATGGTGGTGACTGAGCATGGTGACAGTATGGTGGGGATGACACTGATGGTGGTGACTGAGGATGGTGACTGTGATGGTGGTGACTGAGCATGGTGACAGTATGGTGGGGATGACACTGATGGTGGTGACTGAGGATGGTGACTGTGATGGTGGTGACTGAGCATGGTGACAGTATGGTGGGGATGACACTGATGGTGGTGACTGAGGATGGTGACTGTGATGGTGGTGACTGAGCATGGTGACAGTATGGTGGGGATGACACTGATGGTGGTGACTGAGGATGGTGACTGTGATGGTGGTGACTGAGCATGGTGACAGTATGGTGGGGATGACACTGATGGTGGTGACTGAGGATGGTGACTGTGATGGTGGTGACTGAGCATGGTGACAGTATGGTGGGGATGACACTGATGGTGGTGACTGAGGATGGTGACTGTGATGGTGGTGACTGAGCATGGTGACAGTATGGTGGGGATGACACTGATGGTGGTGACTGAGGATGGTGACTGTGATGGTGGTGACTGAGCATGGTGACAGTATGGTGGGGATGACACTGATGGTGGTGACTGAGGATGGTGACTGTGATGGTGGTGACTGAGCATGGTGACAGTATGGTGGGGATGACACTGATGGTGGTGACTGAGGATGGTGACTGTGATGGTGGTGACTGAGCATGGTGACAGTATGGTGGGGATGACACTGATGGTGGTGACTGAGGATGGTGACTGTGATGGTGGTGACTGAGCATGGTGACAGTATGGTGGGGATGACACTGATGGTGGTGACTGAGGATGGTGACTGTGATGGTGGTGACTGAGCATGGTGACAGTATGGTGGGGATGACACTGATGGTGGTGACTGAGGATGGTGACAGGGATGGTGGTGACTGAGGGTGGTGACAGTATGGTGGTGGTGACAGTTTTGGTGGTGACTGAGGGTGGTGACAGTATGGTGGTGATGACAGTGATGGTGGTGACTGAGGGTGGTGACAGTATGGTGGTGATGACAGTGATGGTGGTGACTGAGGGTGGTGACAGTATGGTGGTGATGACAGTGATGGTGGTGACTGAGGGTGGTGACAGTATGGTGGTGATGACAGTGATGGTGGTGACTGAGGGTGGTGACAGTATGGTGGTGATGACAGTGATGGTGGTGACTGAGGGTGGTGACAGTATGGTGGTGATGACAGTGATTGACAGTGATGGTGATGGTGACAGTGATGGTGGTGATGACAGTGATGGTGGTGACTGAGCATGGTGACAGTGATGGTAATGGTGACAGTGATGGTGGTGATGATGATGGTGGTGACTGAGCATGGTGACAGTGATGGTGATGGTGACGATGACAGCAGCTAACATTTACTGAGCATTTGATTTGTGCTTAGTGCTGCTTCTCTAAGTTTCACATGTGCCCCCTCGTTTAATCCTTACAACGGTTTTGTTGGGTACGTGCTATTATGATCCCTATGTTACAGATGTGCGACCTCAGTGCAAATTGGGGCACAAAGAGGGGAAGTCATTCGCCCCAGGTTCCCCAGCTCGCACGTGGCCGGGGGGAGTGAAGCCCACACTGATGGTCTCCGCAGCCCCCCTGCTAGCTGCCAGGAAGGGGCTGGACTGCCCTGGGGGAGGCAGAGGGTGGGCAGTGTAGATGAGACATAGCGTCTGTTTTCGGGCTGTCAGAGCCAGTGGGCTGGTGGAGAGGCCTGGACACCATGGAGAGGGCTGGGATGGGGGTGATGATCCTCGTCAGTGTCCGAGGGGCCCCCCTCCATCCCTCCACTCTCCCGGCTGCCAGGGGACTTTCTGCCCCAGGAGGCCCTGCCTGACTCCTGCCTTTCCCATCGCCCTTTCTCTCCCTTCAGTGGTGAGCCTGTTCCCTCAGTGACTGGCATTCTGGCCCTGCCTGTCGGTATCACCAGGAGTCTGCCCCCCTCTCTGAAAGCCCCCACCTGCCCAGTGTCAATAGCAAGGGCTTCTCCCCGACCGCCGGTCCGACCAGGACAGGCTGCCCAAGGCCAGACGCTTGGGTTCTGGGCTCCTAAGCATGGTGGGTGGGGGAGGGCTGCAAGGGGGGTCTTCAGACCTTCCCAGTCTTCCCAGCTCCACTACTGAGCCCCACCCTAGTGACCCCATGCCCACATCCACGAGCTTCCTCATGCCCACCCCGGGGCCACACCCCCGGCCCTGCCAGCAGCGCTGTGGGCACAGAGATCCACATCAGAATGAGTCACCTGCTCCCTGGAGGTCTTCCCACCACTGTGCCTGGCCCACCCACCCCAGGCAAAGGAGCACGGGCCAGGAGAACCCACTCTGTGCCCAGTGAACGGGCACCCGGGCGCTTTCCTCACTGCTCACTACGGCGGCTTCTGGGAGCGCGACCGGAGAGGAGGGCCTCCCCGCACGCAGGACTGGGGCAGGGAAAGGCCACATCTGCCCGAGGAGGCGCTGCTGGTGGAGGGACCGCGGTGCCCGCGCCCCTGCAGCGCCCTCCCGCCCACGCCAGGCGCTGCCAACCTCTCCTGGCGCTCAGCTCTGAGGGTCAGGTCACCGCTGAAGAGGCCATAATGACTGTCAGCCTCGGGGCCAGGCACCGGCCTGCTGCCCCCACACCCGCAGGGAGATGTGGGGAGAGGCAGTCACCGCCTCCAGGGTGGCCTTGTCCCTCTGCAGGCCCCACCGTGCCCGACGCCAACCCCCAGATGGCTGCTGGGGGCACCCCTCTCTCCACCCTGCCTGCACCCGGGCCCAAGCGCTCCCAACCGGCTTTTCCTGTTCTGCTGTGTTGGTGAAAGCTCCCCAATTGTACCCGCATTATCTCAGCTGCTGGGCGAGCCTGGCAAGTGGGGGCTGGGGGCAGGGCAGGGAGTGCCCACCCCTGTTCTCCTGGGAGGGCCCAGGGCTTCCTGCTGGCCCCGCGCCATCGGCTAGGGCCCTGAGCTGTCCGGTCCGCTGACCAAACGGGGCTGGGCTACAGTTCAGGGAATCGAACAGTTAGGGCCGCTCGGGGAGAAGAAAGGGGGGCTCAGTGAGAGCTCCTGGTCAGGCCTCAGGCAGCTAAAGATGGAGCCGCTCGGACTCAGGCCTCCTCCCTGCTGTGGTGCTCCTCTGTCAGGTGCCCACCAGCCTCCAGGGATCTGCCAGGGACCGTTGGAACCCCACAGACTGACTGAGGACAGCTGGGGGTGGGGCTATAGATGCCCCGGTGGGTCTTGTGGACGTGCGGGCCGGGGAGAAGGGGGACCTCAGGGGAGCTCTCGGAGCGTGGCAGGGCCTGGTGTGGAGGGACCAGCAACTTTTAATCACAAGCATTTCCTGAGTCCCTGTGTGCCCAGCACAGGGCACAGCCTGTGGCCTCAGGAGTGCTGGCCGGTGCCCTCGTAAGGGGACAAGGGGCCAGCCCGCTTCCCTGACCCTGGCGTTGGGGCCTTCAGAGGACCTACGGGTGCCCCCATGCAGAGGCGGCACGGCCCACGCTCCTGCTGTGGAACCCCAGACCCCTCTGGAAACCCCTAGGCCAGTGACGGCGAACCTATGCCACGTGTGTCAGAGGTGACAGGCAAACTCATTTTTTTGGTTGATTTTTCTTTGTTAAATGACATTTAAATACATAAAATAAATATCAAAAACATGTCTTTGTTTTACTATGGTGGCAAATATCAAAAACTTTCTATATGTGACACGGCACCAGAGTTAAGTTAGTGTTTTTCAAAATGCTGACACGCCGAGCTCAAAAGGTTCGCCATCACTGCCTCGGCCGTGCTGTGTCCCTGGGTCCGTGCAGGGCCCGGCACTGGTGTTGGGGTGCGCTCGGTAAACTGGCCGAGGAGAAAGGTCGCAGGGACGTGCTGTGCACAGAGGCTCCGGCGCAGAGAGCGGACGGCACGCTCTAGAGGAGGCGGCTGCCCGGTCAGGGTAAGCCAAGTTCAGGGCTGAGGAAGCGCAAACAGAAGCCACTCTGATGGGACAGAACAGCGGGGGGGAGGCCATGGGGGTCTTTATTCAGTCCCACCGATCGCTCCCTCCTTCCTGCGAATCCCCACCTCTGCTTCCACGGTGACTTGTGAATAATTTTTTTATTGATTGGTCTCAGAGGCAGGAAGAGGGAGAGAGGTTTGTTGTCCCACTTATTGACGCGTTCACTGGTTGATTCTTGTATGTGCCCTGCCCAGGGGTGCCGCGTGCAGCCCCAGTGGGTTGGGCGATGCTGCAGCCAGTGGTGCTCCCCGGCCGGCTGATCTGGGAATCCTCTGTAGAACCAGTGTGCCGTGCGGGCGGGCGCTGGGCACAGGACACAGATGTGAAAGACACAGACCTGCTCTGGGCAAGTCAGTCTGGCGGAGGCGTCAGGGTGTGAGCAACCGCGTCACGAGGCAGAAAAGAGCTGTAATGGATGTGGCTGGGTTCCCAGCTGGAGGATCAGGGGGGCTTCCCAGAGGAGGTGGCCGAGTGGATTATCCAGGCAGGCCTTCTAGGAACTGCGTGAGTCGGAGGCAGGAAGTGTTGCATCTGCTCCTTGGGGCTGGGACTGAATTGCTCATATGATTCAAGTGCCGATAGTGGCCTCAGCACCTAGTGGCAGAATAAATGGGAGAAGGGAGGGAAACTCAGAAACCAGGCAAGTTCTAAAGGCCCCGCCTGCTTCTGCCTGCCCCGCTGGGTTGGGGTGGGGAGTGGGGGGTGGGGGAGCGCAGCTCTGCGGAGGAGAGAGCAGGAGCCCCCGGGGTGCTGTGTCCCCCAGCGCTGCCTGCCTCCTCAGGCCCTCATCCATCAGACCATTTGGTTCTCTGGCAGCCCTATGGGGTGGGGCCCATGGGTTATCTGCCCCATCTGCCAGAAGAGGGAACCCAGGTCCCGCAAGTGAAGCAGCCGGTGGCTCTCGGCTGGGCTGAGCGTATTCAACCCTCGTTGGAAATGGAAAATGAGCTCTGGCCGGTGTGGCACAGTGGATAGAGCATTGGCCTGCAGGCTGAGAGGTCCAGGGTTCTATTCCAGTCAAAGGCATGTATGTTGGTTGCAGGCTCCTCCCTGTCCCTGTGTCTCTACATCGATGTTTCTCTCTCTCTCTCTCCCCCTCCCTTCCACTCTCTCTAAAAATCAATGGAAAAATATCCTCGGCTGAGGATTAACCAAAAAACTAAAAAATGCGGGTGTGGACAGGTACTTGCTGCCGTGGAGCAATATTGACAACGTGGCCCCAGCTGTGGTGCTATGCTGGAAGGCAGCATAGGGAGCAACAGGCAAAGCATGGTCTTGATTTTGTGAAAAAAAGTAAATAGATGGGGGACAGCTGTAGAGAGGGAAGTGCGGGGCGTTCCCACAGGATTACCAGGCCTTTCTCAGTGGCGGGGTCATGGGTTCTCACTTTCTTCTCAATATTTTTCTTTTTTTCCTTTCTATATTTTTATTGATTTCAGAGAGGAAGGGAGAGGGGGAGAGAGATAGAAACATCAATGATGAGAGAGAATCATGGATTGGCTGCCTCCTGCATGCCCC